>NC_041392.1:593334254-593341327 GCF_002162155.2 Triticum dicoccoides | reverse complement strand
CGCACCACGCCGCAACCCCTGCCTCCGCCCGTTCCCGACGAGCCCCGCGTTGGGCCGCTACGCACCCGTGCGGCTGCGTGCGCTGTGCCTCTGGCCGCCGGCGCATTGTCGCCGGCCTCCGCCTCGCACCCGGGTGGGTTCGTTCTCCGCCCGGGCAGCGCCCGTGCCCGTTGCGCCCGAACCCGCTAACACCAACGCCCGCTAAGGTCCCTAGGGCCTATGACATGTGGAGCCCATGCCCCAGAACTTTATTTAAAAAAAGAATTAAAAATAAATAAATAAATAAATAAATAAATAATTACATTAATTAATTAATCAATAAGTGAATTAATTAAGTTATTTAATCATGTTTATTTAAGCTAATTAACCAATTAGTTTAATTAAATAGTACTTAGTTTAACTAAGGCCTAATTAACCTAAACAGAGTATGACAGGTGGGTCCCACTGGACCCACATGTCAGTTTGACCCAGTCAACTCTGTTGACTACTGACATCAGCATGACATCATGCTGATGTCATTAATTCATTTTCGAATTAATTTAAATAATTAATTAAATACCAGAAATTAATAAAATCTTCAGAAAATCATATCTTTTAATCCGTAACTTGGATTAAATTATTTTCAACATGAAAATTGCTCAGAACGACGAGACGAATCCGAATACGCAGTCCGTTCGTCCGCCACACACCCCTAACCTATCGAACCCGCAACTTTCCCCCTCCGGCTCCTCTGCCCGAAAACACGAAACCCCGGGGATATTTTCTCGGATGTTTCCCCCCTTAACCGGTACCACCTCATACCACGTTAGGGCATGCCTAGCATCACGCTTTGCTTTGTCATGCATCGTTATGCATCTGTTTGCATTGTATTTATTGTTTCTCCCCCCTCTTCTTTCGCTAGACACCGAGACCGACGCCGCTGCTACCCAGTACTACTACGGTGTTGACGACCCCTCTCTCTTGCCAGAGCAACCAGGCAAGCCCCCCCCCTTGATCACCAGATATCGCCTATTCTACTCTATACTGCTTGCATTAGAGTAGTGTAGCATGTTACTGCTTTCTGTTATACCTATCCTGATGCATAGCCTGTCCTTGATACTACTGTTGTTACCTTTACCTGCAATCCTATATGCTTAGTATAGGATGCTAGTATATTCATCTGTGGCCCTACATTCTTGTCCGTCAGCCGTGCTATACTATCGGGCCGTGATCACTCGGGAGGTGATCACGGGTATATACTATATACTTTATACATGATACATGTGGAGACTAAAGTCGGGTCGGCTGGTGGAGCACCCGCGAGTGGATCTTTGTGGCGGAGCGACAGGGCAGGTTGAGACCGCCTAGGAGAGAGGTGGGCCTGGCCCTGTTCGGCGTTCGCGGATACTTAACACGCTTAACGAGATCTTGGTATTTGATGTGAGTTGGCTACGAGCCTATACGCACTAACCATCTATGCGGGAGTAGTTATGGGTATCCCGACGTCGTGGTATCAGCCGAAGCACTTCGTGACGCCAGCGACTGAGTGGCGCGCGCCGGATTGGAACGTAAGCCTGCTCTTGTATTAAGGGGGCTAGTTCTGCTTTCGGCCGCGTACGCAACGTGCAGGTGTGCTATGGGCGATGGGCCCAGACCCCTGTGCGCTTAGGTTTAGACCGGCGTGTTGGCCTCTCTGTTGAGCCTAGGTGGGGCTGCGATGTGTTGATCTTTCGCGGCCGGGCATGACCCGGGAAAGTGTGTCCGGCGAAATGGGATCAAGCGTGTTGGGTAAGTTGGTGCACCCCTGCAGGGAAGTTAATCTATTCGAATAGCCGTGATCTTCGGTAACAGGACGACTTGGAGTTGTACCTTGACCTTATGACAACTAGAACCGGATACTTAATAAAACACACCCTTCCAAGTGCCAGATACAACCGGTGGTCGCTCTCCCTCAGGGATATGAGGAGGGGATCGCCGGGTAGGATTATGCTATGTGATGCTACTGGAGATGCTACTTGGAGATGCTACTTGGAGATGCTACTTGGAGGACTTCAATCTACTCTCTTCTACATGCTGCAAGACGGAGGCTGTCAGAAGCGTAGTCTTCGACAGGATTAGTTATCTCCCTCTTATTCTGGCATTCTGCAGTTCAGTCCACTGATATGGCCTCCTTACACATATACCCATGCATATGTAGTGTAGTTCCTTGCTTGCGAGTACTTTGGATGAGTACTCACGGTTGCTTTCTCCCCCTTTTTCCCTCCTTTCCTTTCTTCCTGGTTGCCACAACCAGATGCTAGAGCCCTGGAGCCAGACGCCACCGTCGACGACGACTCCTACTACACTGGAGGTGCCTACTACTACGTGATGCCCGCTGACGACGACCAGGAGTAGTTTAGGAGGATCCCAGGCAGGAGGCCTGCGCCTCTTTCGATCTCTATCCCAGTTTGTGCTAGCCTTCTTAAGGAAAACTTGTTTAACTTATGTCTGTACTCAGATATTGTTGCTTCCGCTGACTCGTCTATGATCGAGCACTTGTATTCGAGCCCTCGAGGCCCCTGGCTTGTATTATGATGCTTGTATGACTTAGTTTATTTGTAGAGTTGTGTTGTGATATCTTCCCGTGAGTCCCTGATCTTGATCGTACACGTTTGCGTGTATGATTAGTGTACGATTGAATCGGGGGCGTCACAAGTTGGTATCAGAGCCGACTGCCTGTAGGAATCCCCTTTCCGACTCCTTGGCCGAAGTTTTGTCTAGCCATTGCAAAACTTTTACTAACTTGGATGTGTGCCTTACGGGCCCACGTCGCCATTGGGTGGTATTAGGATCTTTTACTCCTCGTATATACTCTGGGACTTTGATCTCTCTTCTAGTCGGGTTAAATGATTTTCTAAAATCTAACTTTAAGTTCTCGAAAACGCTTTCTCCCGGAGAGCCCCTTCAGTCTAGATGATCGCCGACTACACATGAAGATTTCAAAGTTACTTTCCGATACTCTTTTAGGACTGCCCGTTGCTTTTGCAATTCA
The DNA here is from genome assembly GCF_002162155.2 of Triticum dicoccoides. NCBI lineage: Eukaryota > Viridiplantae > Streptophyta > Magnoliopsida > Poales > Poaceae > Triticum > Triticum dicoccoides. Next base: position 593,338,317 of record NC_041392.1, on the reverse strand, counting down.
CTACCACCAAGATATCCCTATGAATAAATTCATACACCGTTCTTACTTAGTCCCCCGTTGTTCTTTTTATTACAAGACGCCCCGAAATACTCGTTGTTGTTCTTAGAATACTTAGGCCTACTGCCTTGCAGTTCCTTACCACCTGAATACCCATACGGATAATTTCTCGCACTTATCGAGTATCCTCTCATCCCCAGTTGATTCATGTATTTCACAAAAGTCTTCGAAACGCCATTCGATCTTCCGAAAATCCCGAGCAGCCTATTGCTCTTGAAATTCTTGCTTGCTTGCATTATGGTTAATCCCATAAGTCTCGTAATCAGATTGACATCCCTTGTCATTATCATTTGGGTCTGTTGATTCGATATGTTGTGAATGCTCGCAATCCTCAATCAGGTCCTAGAATTCATCCCTCCGACTCAGACGTCATTTTGGACATGAGCTGGTTATCAACCAATTAAATTGCCGTCGGTTGTGCCCCTAAGTCTATTGAACTTATCCATCCTTGGTCAGAGCGTCTGCTTCTGATCCTTTGTTTTGGAAATCATAATTCCTTTGTTATCTAAGCATCAAATTATTCAGTTGTCCTATAATATGATGCCCGTGCATTCTTTCTTCCTCTGATTGAGTACCGATACTCACATCAGCTCCGTTGTGGATCGCCCGATCCATTGTTGGATTTTACCTGACAACGCCCTTCATATTCAATAACCTTGTGAGCCTTTCCTTTGATACATAATGCCTTTGGTAAATTGTATCCTCTGCTTTCTCAACCATGCTCTGCCTTCGAGCTTGAGTTAATTACTTCTAAAGATTCTAGTATATGATTCTGAGATGCCCCGATGGGTTGAACCTATGCCTTCCTTAATATGTGTAAACTCGGAAGTTTTCACGAGTCGTACTCATCTGGTATTTCACCAGGTAAAACTTTCAACACTAATGCTTTTATCAAAGCGATAAGTGAATGGAAGGTTATACATTGAAGAAGTGGGAGTTGACCTTGAACCTTGCGTTCATGCCCATGGACACGATGTATAACTTATCATGGAAGCTGCTCGTAAAAATAGTTACCCCTTGCTATAAGTTCATCTTGTATCCGTGGTTCGATCATTTATGATCGTGGTTTCCGACCATGTTCTCCTTTAAATACCATTTCTCGTGCAAGTTGAAGCACTTGTCTTCTGCAGAGTATTACCCTAGTCCAACCTCTACTTTGATTTGTCGTCGAGTATTACCCCCTAGTATCTCGAGATTATCTTGGAACTGCATAACTTCTTATGAGTTCTTCATCAAGTACTACATTCTCACTGATTACGGTTTTTTTTCACGGGCTTCGAGTTATTAAGCACTCAAGGGCATCGATAACTGAATCGAGTCCGCGTCGCGATTAAACAACTCTTAGTAATCTCCTTTACTTGCGAGTTTGTACTCGATCATGTCATTCCTAGCCTGATCGGCTATATCATTAACGTGCTAAATCTTAACTGTGCTACCTGGTCCTTAATCCTGGAGCACAACCTTCGATGATGAGCTAAGCTTATGTCGATTTCCTCATCTTATCATTCCACTTTGAACAACAAGCTTGATTCTGAGTTGGTGTCTTATCCGTGGTTCAAATAATCTTTTGCTGCATCAGCCCTTTTACTTGATGTAGTGGAGGTTCGATTACTTCCCCCTGGAGCCTATCGACAAAATTTGTCGTGATCATCATCAACATTTTGACTCCTTTCATGTTTCCAATTGAATTCATGATGAGAAATACCATCCTTGCCCTCGATGGTTTGTATTATCATCGGCCACTTTATTGCCTTCCCTCCAACACAAACTTGTTCGTGTTTTGTGTTGTACCTTGAGTTCCTTGCTATCCAGCAATTGTTCTTCTTTACCTTGGAGTATTACCATCCTTTATGTCAAGAATGTTCTGAGATTTGTTCCACCTCTTGAGAATTCTTGACGTAGAAATACTTCTCACCATCACCATTCTTTCTTGGTCCCCGTGTTAATTCCAACAAGTGAACGGTGTTGTTTGGATTCTTTCCTTTTAGCAACCCTATTTTTTTAGTTAATGGTCGAAAGTTCATTCTTAGGCTATTGATTATTGAATCACCATTCTGACATTGGTCGTGCAACCCAACCCATATTTCGGGCGCAGCTTTCAACCAATGTTTAATTGTGTATGTTTTCCTGGAGCATACTTCCTTATATCATTTGATCTGACAAATGTTATCTCCTTGTTCACTTAATTGTGGGAACCCATCTTTTTGTAAATCTCAATGAATTTTTGCTGAGTCCATCAGCCACCTCCTCATCCCCTCCTTGGTGTAATGATGAACTATTGTTTCAGGAACCCGCTCCCATAGTTCATTTCCCGAGAATCTTGCAATGTCATTTCATCGAATTTGTGTTGCACCTTTTCTTCTCGGACATCCCGAGTCTGAGGTATCATGACACCAACCGGATCCAAATCTCGGTCAGATATGATGGTTGGGACAACTTTCCAGGAGTTATGATGTTGGTCCTTTAATGACCTGGTAATATGATGTCCTGCCTAGCACCCCCCCCCCCCGGCTGGAGGACCTATCATTATAGTTTCCTTTTTAACAAGGTTAACCATTCTTCCATGAGGAAATTATAAGACTTATTCTACAAGTTGTTCTTGATGGATCCTTCGTGTATCCGTAGTCCGACCTTTGCTTGAAGACCATGTCAATGCTATCTCGAAGCTTGTCTGTGGTACTCTGATTTTCAATAAGAGCATTTGAAGCCCAATGCTAAATGTTTCTTGCTCAATTCTCCAAACACCGTTGTATGGGTAAGGTCTTGAAATTCCTCTCCCCTTACCTACTTTCTATCCCATCGTGGATATCTTGCTCTACTTGTCCTTGGGAAGGATATACCCCTGAAACATGTGTTTAAACACATTTTCCTTTCCATTGTTCTGACTATTCTGGTAATCCGACTTAACTAAGCAGTGATAATTCCCTGCTTAGGTAAGAACCTTGTGGTACCACTCTGTCAGTAAGACCCTGTTACTTTTGTTGATGACATTCCGGTAACCACCGATGGACGAGAACTTTTCCTAATGGTCCACCTCGTTCAATGAGCAGGAAAATGGTTCTCTTCGTCCCTCGCCCTTGGTACCGACGTTGTTACCGACATAACTGACAGGTTATTCTCTGGCATGCCTTGCTATCATAACCGTGCAAGATGTCACCGCTCCTATTTTTAACCCACATGGTGGGCCCATAACCCACAGGTCCCAGGTTTCGTACCTTACTCTCGATGTATTTTATATGTTCAACTCGAGAGATAATCTTATGCTCATTCATGGGTTAACCCCAGATTGTTTCCCTCATAAGCATTATGTCGTAGCCGAGCTGCCCCTTACCTATTCGTAAGTACGTTGGAGTTTCCGAACAAAAGGACGACTTCACCATGATGACCTGAAGCAGAGTAATGAAGACATCAATGTAATGGATCGATCTCTTCGAGAAGGGCAACCAAGACAGAGAAGACTCGTTAGAATTTCGCAACCAAATCTCTTTGCCCTTACCTCCCCTCTTAAATCTCGGGACGAGATTTCTTGTAGTGGAGGAGAATTGTGACGCCCGGATATTTAAGCTACAGTAATTCTTTGCTAATGATGCCACGTCACTTCGATTACTGTCGCTAATCTCGTGTTAGTTCGGAGCCGATTCAAATTCTAATTCAAAATCAAGCAAACAATAGACGTTTTCAAATATTAAGACTAAAATGTTCGGAGTGAACCAAATATTGCATAGATAGTTATGGTGGAGAAACCACACCTTTATAAAATGTTTAAATAATATGAGGTGAATAAAACAGCAGCAAAGCAATTATTCAAATGCTTTAAAACAATAAACAATTTAAAACTATTTTTTATTTCAGTGCTAAACGGTTTGTGGCAGTGGCATGAATTGTAGCACTATTTTAGGTGCCACTTTTGTATTTTTGGAAACTAAAATAAAACAAATAAGAACTAAAAGAATAAATAAAAGAAAAGAGAAAATAAACAACAAAAAAATAAAAGAGAGAAAGACCC
>NC_041392.1:593328445-593333213 GCF_002162155.2 Triticum dicoccoides | reverse complement strand
TGTGCGCCGCCGCGCCCGCACCACGCCGCAACCCCTGCCTCCGCCCGTTCCCGACGAGCCCCGCGTTGGGCCGCTACGCACCCGTGCGGCTGCGTGCGCTGTGCCTCTGGCCGCCGGCGCATTGTCGCCGGCCTCCGCCTCGCACCCGGGTGGGTTCGGTCTCCACCCGGGCAGCGCCCGTGCCCGTTGCGCCCGAACCCGCTAACACCAACGCCTGCTAAGGTCCCTAGGGCCTATGACATGTGGGGCCCATGCCCCAGAACTTTATTTTAAAAAAAGAATTAAAAATAAATAAATAATTACATTAATTAATTAATCAGTAAGTGAATTAATTAAGTTAATTAATCATGTTTATTTAAGCTAATTAACCAGTTAGTTTAATTAAATAGTACTTAGTTTAACTAAGGCCTAATTAACCTAAACAGAGTATGACAGGTGGGTCCCACTGGACCCACATGTCAGTTTGACCCAGTCAACTCTGTTGACTACTGACGTCAGCATGACATCATGCTGATGTCATTAATTCATTTTCGAATTAATTTAAGTAATTAATTAAATACCAGAAATTAATAAAATCTTCAGAAAATCATATCTTTTAATCCGTAACTTGGATTAAATTATTTTCAACATGAAAATTGCTCAGAACGACGAGACGAATCCGAATACGCACTCCGTTCGTCCGCCACACACCCCTAACCTATCGAACCCGCAACTTTCCCCCTCCGGCTCCTCTGCCCGAAAACACGAAACCCCGGGGATATTTTCTCGGATGTTTCCCCCCTTAACCGGTACCACCTCATACCACGTTAGGGCACGCCTAGCATCACGCTTTGCTTTGTCATGCATCGTTATGCATCTGTTTGCATTGTATTTATTGTTTCTCCCCCCTCTTCTTTCGCTAGACACCGAGACCGACGCCGCTGCTACCCAGTACTACTACGGTGTTGACGACCCCTCTCTCTTGCCAGAGCAACCAGGCAAGCCCCCCCCCCCTTGATCACCAGATATTACCTATTTTACTCTATACTGCTTGCATTAGAGTAGTGTAGCATGTTACTGCTTTCTGTTATACCTATCCTGATGCATAGCCTGTCCTTGATACTACTGTTGTTACCTTTACCTGCAATCCTATATGCTTACTATAGGATGCTAGTATATTCATCTGTGGCCCTACATTCTTGTCCGTCAGCCGTGCTATATTATCGGGCCGTGATCACTCGGGAGGTGATCACGGGTATATACTATATACTTTATACATGATACATGTGGAGACTAAAGTCGGGTCGGCTGGTGGAGCACCCGCGAGTGGATCTTTGTGGCGGAGCGACAGGGCAGGTTGAGACCGCCTAGGAGAGAGGTGGGCCTGGCCCTGTTCAGCGTTCACGGATACTTAACACGCTTAACGAGATCTTGGTATTTGATCTGAGTTGGCTACGAGCCTATACGCACTAACCATCTACGCGGGAGTAGTTATGGGTATCCCGACGTCGTGGTATCAGCCGAAGCACTTCGTGACGCCAGCGAGTGAGTGGCGCGCGCCGGATTGGAACGTAAGCCTGCTCTTGTATTAAGGGGGCTAGTTCTGCTTTCGGCCGCGTACGCAACGTGCAGGTGTGCTATGGGCAATGGGCCCAGACCCCTATGCGCTTAGGTTTAGACCGGCGTGCTGGCCTCTCTGTTGAGCCTAGGTGGGGCTGCGACGTGTTGATCTTTCGCGGCCGGGCATGACCCGGGAAAGTGTGTCCGGCCAAATGGGATCAAGCGTGTTGGGTAAGTTGGTGCACCCCTGCAGGGAAGTTAATCTATTCGAATAGCCGTGATCTTCGGTAACAGGACGACTTGGAGTTGTACCTTGACCTTATGACAACTAGAACCGGATACTTAATAAAACACACCCTTCCAAGTGCCAGATACAACCGGTGGTCGCTCTCCCTCAGGGATATGAGGAGGGGATCGCCGGGTAGGATTATGCTATGCGATGCTACTGGAGATGCTACTTGGAGATGCTACTTGGAGATGCTACTTGGAGGACTTCAATCTACTCTCTTCTACATGCTGCAAGACGGAGGCTGTCAGAAGCGTAGTCTTCGACAGGATTAGTTATCTCCCTCTTATTCTGGCATTCTGCAGTTCAGTCCACTGATATGGCCTCCTTACACATATACCCATGCATATGTAGTGTAGTTCCTTGCTTGCGAGTACTTTGGATGAGTACTCACGGTTGCTTTCTCCCCCCTTTTTCCCTCCTTTCCTTTCTTCCTGGTTGCCACAACCAGATGCTGGAGCCCTGGAGCCAGACGCCACCGTCGACGACGACTCCTACTACACTGGAGGTGCCTACTACTACGTGATGCCCGCTGACGACGACCAGGAGTAGTATAGGAGGATCCCAGGCAGAAGGCTTGCGCCTCTTTCGATCTGTATCCCAGTTTGTGCTAGCCTTCTTAAGGCAAACTTGTTTAACTTATGTCTGTACTCAGATATTGTTGCTTCCGCTGACTCGTCTATGATCGAGCACTTGTATTCGAGCCCTCGAGGCCCCTGGCTTGTATTATGATGCTTGTATGACTTAGTTTATTTGTAGAGTTGTGTTGTGATATCTTCCCGTGAGTCCCTGATCTTGATCGTACACGTTTGCGTGTATGATTCGTGTACGATTGAATCGGGGGCGTCACACCCTAATTTTTATGCATACTTTGACCGGCCGTATCTCCGCATCCGTAACTCCATTTTGGACGTATAGTATATCAAAATGTTCGCCTCGATGAGTACATAATTTCTTTCTCTTGCATCATTTTCATTTGAGTGCATCTTGGTGCCCGAAATACTGTTAGAAGGAGGCTTCGTGAGTTATTTGTCAGATCTGCTAGTTCATCTTAGACTTTTGTCATTTTTGCCATGATTTTTGTGTGCATGATATGCCTGTGAGTCCTTCATATGTTTTGTTAAGGATTTTATCTTGTTTCCAGAGGTGCAACCCATGCATTTTTAGGATGTGTGTGGTGACTTGTGGAAGCTTGCAAAGTGAGGCACCCGGTGAATCTGTTTTCAGGGACTTAGTAGTTTTCACTAAGTCTGGGATTATTTAGTTCATGATGCCATATGTTCAGCTTGTTTCTTAGTGATCCGTGCCTATTTTGAGGATGATCAGTAATGGAGTTTTGTTAATCATGTTATACTCTATCCATCCATGTCTTTACTTGCAATTATGGAGCAACCTATCTTGAGCCAATAGAGCTCTACTTTTGCTTCGTTGTGAATCTGGGCAGATCATCAACTCGTTTGCGATTTTGCCGATGTTATTGTGGTTGATCCGTGCATGCTATGCCATTGTTCTTACCATGTCTAGCTAGAATTTTGTGCCTTCTTAATGGATGTATGCTTGCCTTGCCATGACTTGCACCGTAGTGAGTGCATCGAGCTCGTTTACGTGCCTTCGTGAGTTATATTTCAGCATGTCTCAGTTTTCACTAAGTCTGAAAACTGATTGTGTTTTAGCTATGTTCGTGTGCCCGTTAGTATATTTTGTGAACCCTTTTGGCCCCAGGTCACTTAGGTCTTTTGTTAAGCTTGTTGAGTAGCTCCATGCCATGTTCTTCTTTGTCATGATCAGGTCATGTATCATGTTGTTTTGCTGCTCCGAAGAGGGCTTCGTGATCTGAAATTTCAGACAAGTGTTAATTTCACTAAGTCTGAGATCTGTTTTGCATTTGCGTTTTTGCCATGCTTGTTTGAACCTCATAATGGATGAATTGGCCGTGGCTCAGTGCTAGTTTTTTGATAAGCATCTTGTGTGCATCCCTGCCATGTATTTTGTTGTCATGTTTGGTGGCTGTAGCATGCTCATTTCATTGCATTTAGATGCCTACTTGCTGTAAATCGCAGACCGGTGTCATTCTTAAAACGCTTGCCATTTCCAAACCGTAACTCCGATTCCGGCGTTCTTTATATCGTTTTCAAGCGATTTCATCTCATCTTTCCAGTGGCACCCTTGGAATTCCAAGTTGAGGCCAGGTCCATGCATTTCCTGTCATATCTTGCATTTTGCATCCCGCATCGCATCCCGCATAGCATACCATTTTTGCATCGTGTTGATTGAGTTTGCACGTGGTTGATTGTATCCTTGTTGCTTGTTTGTCTTGTTTGGGTAGAGCCAGGAGACGATTTCGCTAACGAGGAGCCTGTTGAGTGTGCTTTTGAGGATCCAGTCAACTCTGACAACTGTGCAGGCAAGATGATCATACCCTCGAAATCACTACTATCTTTGCTATGCTAGTTCGCTCGCTCTTTGCTATGCCAATGCTACGATGCCTACCTTTTGCTTGTCAGCCTCCCAATTGCCATGTTGAACCTCTAACCCACCATGTCCTAGCAAACCGTTGATTGGCTATGTTACCACTTTGTTCAGCCCCTCTTATAGCGTTGCTAGTTGCAGGTGAAGATTGGAGCCGTTCCTTGTTGGAACCTTTATTTACTTGTTGGGATATCATTATATTGCCATGTTATCTTAATGCATCTATATACTTGGTAAAGGGTGGAAGGCTCGGCCTCTCACCTAGTGTTTTGTTCCACTCTTGCCGCCCTAGTTTCCGTCATATCGGTGTTATGTTCTCGGATTTTTGCGTTCCTTACGCGGTTGGGTTATAATGGGAACCCCTTGATAGTTCGCCTTGAGCTTTTCCAGCAATGCTCAACATTGGTTTTACCATTCGCCACCTAGCCTCTTTTTCCCTTGGGTTACCGGAGCCCGAGGGTCATCTTATTTTAA
>NC_041392.1:593308937-593328208 GCF_002162155.2 Triticum dicoccoides | reverse complement strand
CCACCTCGGGGCAACTTGAGGGTTGATTTTACTCGTAGGATGTCTCATCTGAGTGTGCCCTGAGAAAGAGATATGTGCAGCTCCTATCGGGATTTGTCGGCACATTCGGGCGGTGTTGCTGGTCTTGTTTTAACCTGTCGAAGTGTCTTGAGTTACCGAGATACCGAGTCTGATCGGAACGTCTTGGGAGGAGGTCTATTCCTTCGTTGACCATGAGAGCTTGTCATGGGCTAAGTTGGGACTCCCCTGCAGGGATTGAACTTTCGAAAGCCGTGCCCGCGGTTATGGGCAGATGGGAATTTGTTAATGTCCGGCTATAGATAACTTGAACCTTAATTAATTAAAATGAATCAACTGAGTGTGTTATCGTGATGGCCTCTTCTCGGCGGAGTCCGGGAAGTGGACACGGTGTTGGAGTAATGTTTGCGCAGGTTGCTCTCTAGTTTCTCGCTCGCGCTTTGCCTCCTCTTCTCGCTCTCTTTTGCGAATAAGTTAGCCACCATATATGCTAGTCGCTTGCTGCAGCTCCACATATATTTGCCTATCCTTCCTATAAGCTTAAATAGTTTTGATCACGAGGGTGCGAGATTGCTGAGTCCCTGTGGCTCACAGATACTATAACTCCAGATGCAGGTCCAGGTGATTCCGTTCCAGGTGACGAGTACGAGCTCAAGTGGGAGTTCGACGAGGACTCTCAGTGATACTACGTGTCTTTTCCTGACGATCAGTAGTGGTGCCCAGTTGGGGGTGATTGGGACCGTGTCGCATGTTGGGTTCTCTTCTATTTTGGCACCGTAGTCGGGCCATGAGTGTTTTGGATGATGTAATGTTATTTATGTTCTTGATTGACGTGGCGAGTGTAAGCCGACTATGTTCTTCCCTTTATTATTCATATTACATGGGATGTTGTGAAGATTGCCTAACTTGCGACATATGCCTTCAATGCGATTATGTCTCTAAGTCGTGCCTCGACACGTGGGAGCTATAGTCACATCGAGGGTGTGACAGGTGTTGGGGAGGGGAGGGGCTGCGCTGTGATGTTGTATGCAGCCCTCCCCTTGCCCCTCTATTTATAGGGGAAGGAGGAAGGGGGCCGGCCCCCTCTAGATGAGATCTAGAGGGGGGCGTCCAAGGGGAGGGGGCTTGCCCCCCAAGCAAGGGGGGCGCCCCCTTTAGGGTCCCCCCCCCCAACCGTAGGCGCATGGGCCCAAGGGGGGATGCGGCCAGCCCATGTAGGGTTGGTTCCCTTTTCCTCTACGGCCCATTAGGCCCTCCGAGAGAGGTGGCCCCTCCCGGTGGACCCCCGGACCCCCTCCGATGGCCCCGGTACAATACCGATATGCCCCCGAACCTTTCCGGTGACCATATGAAAACTTCCTACATATAAATCTTCACCTCCGGACCATTCCGGAACTCCTCCTGACGTCCGGGATCTCATCCGGGACTCCGAACAACATTCGGTAATCACATACAAGTCTTCCTAACAACCCTAGCGTCACCGAACCTTAAGTGTGTAGACCCTACGAGTTCGGGAGACATGCAGACATGATCGAGACGACTCTCCGGTCAATAACCGACAGCGGGATCTGGATACCCATGTTGGCTCCCACATGCTCCACGATGATCTCATCGGATGAACCACGATGTCGAGGATTCAATCAATCCGTATACAATTCCCTTTGTCAATCGGTACGTTACTTGCCCGAGACTTGATCGTCGGTATCCCAATACCTTGTTCAGTCTCGTTACCAGCAAGTCACTTTACTCGTACCATAATGCATGATCATATGATCAACCACTTGATCACATTGAGCTCATTATGATGATGCATTACCGAGTGGGCCCAGAGATACCTCTCCGTCATACAGAGTGACAAATCCCAGTCTCGATTCATGCCAACCCAACAGATACTTTCGGAGATACCTGTAATGTACCTTTATAGTCACCCAGTTACGTTGTGACGTTTGGCACACCCAAGGTACTCCTATGGTATCCGGGAGTTGCACAATCTCATGGTCTAAGGAAATGATACTTGACATTCAGAAAAGCTACAGCAAACGAACTACACGATCTTTGATCTATGCTTAGGATTGGGTCTTATCCATCACATCATTCTCCTAATGATGTGATCCCGTTATCAATGACATCCAATGTCCATAGTCAGGAAACCATGACTATCTTTTGATCAACGAGCTAGTCAACTAGAGGCTCACTAGGGACGTGTTGTGGTCTATGTATTCACACATGTATTACGATTTCCGGATAACACAATTATAGCATGAACAATAGACAATTATCATGAACAAAGAAATATAATAATAACCATTTTATTATTGCCTCTAGGGCATATTTCCAACATACTCTTGATGATCTTAAGGGCATTAGTCCCACTCTATGTCAACATAAAATAAATTTGGAAGAAGATGCTAAACCAGTGTGTGATCCTCAATGACGGCTGCATCCTAAAATGAAAGAAGTGGTAAGAAAGGAGATACTAAAGCTCCTTGAGGCAGGTATAATTTATCCTGTTGCTGATAGTCAGTGGGTAAGTCCTGTCCATTGTGTCCCTAAGAAGGGAGGTATTACTGTCGTTCCTAATGATGAAAATGAATTGATCCCTCAAAGAATTATAACAGGTTATAGGATGGTAATTGATTTCCGCAAATTAAATAAGGCTACTAAAAAGGATCATTACCCCTTACCTTTTATCGATCAAATGCTAGAAAGATTATCTAAACATACACATTTTTGCTTTCTAGATGGTTATTCTGGTTTCTCTCAAATACCTATGTCAGCTAAGATCAATCAAAGACTACTTTTACTTGCCCTTTTGGTACTTTTGCTTATAGACGTATGCCTTTTGGTTTATGTAATGCACCTTCTACCTTTCAAAGATGCATGATGGCTATATTCTCTGACTTTTGTGAAAAGATTTGTGAGGTTTTCATGGATGATTTCTCCGTCTATGGATCTTCTTTTGATGATTGTTTAAGCAACCTTGATCGAGTTTTGCAGAGATGTGAAGAAACTAATCTTGTCCTAAATTGGGAAAAGTACCACTTTATGGTTAATGAAGGTATTGTCTTGGGGCATAAAGTTTCTGAAAGCGGTATTGAAGTTGATAAAGCCAAGGTTGATGCTATTGAAAAGATGCCATGTCCCAAGGACATCAAAGTTATAAGAAGTTTCCTTGGTCATGCCGGTTTTTATAGGAGGTTCATTAAGGACTTCTCAAAAATATCTCAGCCTCTAACTAATTTATTACAAAAAGATATACCATTTGTCTTTGATGATGATTGTGTAGAAGCATTTGAAATACTTAAGAAAGCATTGATCTCTGCACCTATTGTTCAACAACCTGATTGGAATTTACCCTTTGAAATTATGTGTGATGCTAGTGATTATGTTGTAGGTGCTGTTCTAGGGCAAAGAGTTGATAAGAAACTAAATGTTATTCAATATGCTAGTAAAACTCTAGACAATGCTCGGAGAAATTATGCTACTATTGAAAAAGAATTCTTAGCAGTTGTATTTGCTTGTGATAAGTTCAGACCTTATATTGTTGATTCTAAAGTAACTATTCACACTGATCATGCTATTATTAAATATCTTATGGAAAAGAAAGATGCTAAACCTAGACTTATTAGATGGGTTCTCTTGCTACAAAAATTTGACTTACATATTGTTGATAGAAAGGGAGCTGAGAACCCCATTGCAGACAACTTGTCTAGGTTAGAACATGTGCTTGATGACCCACTACCTATCGATGATAGCTTTCCTGATGAGCAATTAAATGTTATAAATGCTTCTCATACTGCTCCATGGTATGCTGATTATGCTAATTACATTGTTGCTAAATTTATACCACCTAGTTTCACATACCAGCAAAACAAAAAGTTCTTCTATGATTTGAGGCATTACTTTTGGGATGACCCACACCTTTATAAAGAAGGAGTAGATGGTGTTATTAGAAGTTGTGTACCTGAGCATGAACAGGAACAGATCCTACGCAAGTGTCACTCCGAAGCTTATGGAGGACACCATGCTGGAGATAGGACTGCACATAAGGTATTGCAATCTGGTTTTTATTGGCCTACTCTCTTCAAGGATGCCCGTAAGTTTGTTTTATCTTGTGATGAATGTCAAAGAATTGGTAATATTAGTGGACGTCAAGAAATGCCTATGAACTATTCACTTGTTATTGAACCATTTGATGTTTGGGGCTTTGACTATATGGGACCCTTTCCTTTCTCTAATGGATATACACATAGTTTAGTTGCTGTTGATTACGTTACTAAGTGGGTAGAAGCTATTCCAACTAGTAATGCTGATCATAACACTTCTATTAAAATGCTTTAAAAAGTTATTTTTCCAAGGTTTGGAGTCCCTAGATATTTAATGACCGATGGTGGTTCACATTTTATTCATGGTGCTTTCCGTAAAATGCTTGCTAAATATGACGTTAATCATAGAATTGCATATCCTTATCACCCTCAGTCTAGTGGTCAAGTAGAATTGAGTAATAGAGAACTCAAATTAATTTTGCAAAAGACTGTTAATAGATCTAGAAAGAATTGGTCCAAGAAACTTGATGATGCATTATGGGCCTATAGAACTGCATATAAAAATCCTATGGGTATGTCTCCGTATAAAATGGTTTATGGAAAAGCATGTCACTTACCTCTCGAACTAGAACACAAGGCATATTGGGCTATTAAAGAACTCAATTATGATTTTAAACTTGCCGGTGAGAAGAGGTTATTTGATATTAGCTCACTCGATGAATGGAGAACCCAAGCCTATGAAAATGCCAAGTTGTTTAAAGAAAAAGTTAAAAGATGGCATGATAAAAGGATGCAAAAGCGTGAGTTTAATGTAGGTGATTATGTATTGCTATACAACTCTCGTTTAAGATTTTTTGCATGAAAACTTCTCTCTAAATGGGAAGGTCCTTACGTTATCGCGGAGGTCTATCGTTCCGGTGCCATAAAATCAACAACTTCGGAGGCACAAATCCGAAGGTGGTGAACGGTCAAAGAATCAAACATTATATCTCAGGTAATCCCATAAATGTTGAAACCAATGTTATTGAAACCGTAACCCCGGAGGAATACATAAGGGACACTTTCCGAAACGTTTCATACTCCAAAAAGGAATAGATATGTGGTACGGTAAGTAAACCGACTCCAAAACAGTTTTTAAGGCAATATTTCTCCGTTTTGGAATATTTAGAAAAATAGAAAAATAAGAAGCAGTCCGAGAAGGACACGAGGCCTCCACGAGGGTGGAGGGTGCGCCCTATCCTACTTGGTGCTCCCTCCTACCTCGTGGGCACCTCGTGTGCTCTCCGGACTCCGTTTTCGTACACAACACGTATTTTGGTCGGTAAAAAATCATTATATAATCTCCCGGAGATCTTGATCACCGTATCACGCAAAAATCTCTTGTTCTTGTTTCGAGCTGTTTTCTGCCAGGGTTGTCAAAGCTAAGCATCATGTCGTCTCCCTCCTCCACCAACAATGAGGGCAACAATGCTTGGCTAATGAAGATAGAGCTGAAGAGAGAAGAACCCATGGAGACCAACAAGGATGAAGGGATCAAGAAGGCCACGGAGGACCAAGCTCCGGCAACAGAAGATATCCTTCAACTTGATCACAATATTCTTACCCCAACTGAGATCGAAGCTTTCAAGATGATCGAGTTAGCTCGTATACAAAATAAGTATCTCACACGTGAAAATATTTTGTTGAAGGAGCATATCATCGCACTCAAGGGCATTATCCGCAAGTTACAAGACCTCCTACGCTCGATGTGCGACTATCCATCATCAACAACTCCACCTTCTTCACCAACAAAGGAGACATAATCACATGGGTATGGGCACTCCCCTTGACAACTGCCAAGCTTGGGGGAGTGCCCCAGTATCATATCACCATCACTTTTATCTTTACTGTTTTTCTTAGTTCGATCCTTTTGATAATATCTTGATCTAGTAGAATAAAAGTTCTTAGAATGATCTAGTTGTGAGTTTTGCTTTATGATCCTTCTATGTAATCGAGTCAGTGAGCTATATAATAAAGATTAGTGTTGAGTCAAGGGCTTGATTATTTTGCCATGATCCTAAGTGAATAAAAGAAAAAGAGAAAGAATAAAAAGAAACAAAGAGATCATATGGATCTTATGGAGAGTAATGAGCTCACATAGAAAAAGTATGATCAATAAAAGTTGTTGAGGGTTGACAAACACAGTTTTGGTCATCATTGCAATTAATAGGAAGTAATAAAGAAAGAGAGGTCTTCACATATAAATATACTATCTTGGACATCTTTTATGATTGTGAGCACTCATTAAAATATGACATGCTAAAGAGTTGACGTTGGACAAGGAAGACAACATAATGGGTTATGTTTTCTTACATCTGAGATAAATTATATTGTCTTGGATCCTCCAACATGTTGAGCTTGCCTTTCCCCCTCATGCTAGCCAAATTCATTGCACCAAGTAGAGATACTACTTGTGCTTCCAAATACCCTTAAACCAGTTTTGCCATAAGAGTCCACCATACCTACCTATGGATTGAGTAAGATCCTCCAAGTAAGTTGTCATCGGTGCAAGCAATAAAAAATTGCTCTCTAAATATGTATGACTTATTAGTGTGGGAGAAAATAAGCTTTATACGATCGTGTGATATGGAAGAAACAAAATCGACAGACTGCATAAGAAAGGTCCATATCACAAGTGGCAATATAAAGTGACGTTCTTTCGCATTAAGATTTTGTGCATCCAACCATAAAAGTGCATGACAACCTCTGCTTCCCTCTGCGAAGGGCCTATCTTTTACTTTTATCTCCTACCTTGCATAAGAGTCATGGTGATCTTCACCCCTCCTTTTTATATTTTATCCTTTGGCAAGCACGGTATGTTGGAAAGATCCTGGTATATATGGCTAATTGGATGTGAGTTTTCATGAACTATTATTGTTGAATTTACCCTTGAGGTAAAACGTTGGGAGGCAAAACAATAAGCCCCTATCTTTCTCTGTGTCCGATTGAAACTCCATGCCCATAAGTATTGCGTGGGTGTCAGCAATTGTGAAAGACTATATGATAGTTGAGTAGGTGGACTTGCTGAAAAGCTCTTATACATTGACTCTCTCCTATGTTACGATAAGTTGCAATTGCTTTAATGACTGAGATTATAGTTTGTTAGTTTTCAATAAAGTTTACGATTCATACGTGAGATTGTGATCGAATTATTACTCTAGCATAAGAGATTATATGACAAGAATTATATAAGTTGTTGTTCTAAGAATGATCATGATGCCCTCATGTCCATATTTTATTTTTATCGACGCCTTTATCTCTAAACATGTGGACATATTTTTCAATTTCGGCTTTCGCTTGAGGACAAGCGAGGTCTAAGCTTGGGGGGGTTGATACGTCCATTTTGCATCATGCTTTTATATCAATATTTATTGCATTATGGGCTGTTATTACACATTATGTCACAATACTTATGCCTATTCTCTCTTATTTTACAAGGTTTACATAAAGAGGGAGAATGCCGGCAGCTGGGATTCTGGGCTGGAAAAGGAGCAAATATTAGAGACCTATTCTGCACAGCTCCAAAAGTCCTGAAACTTCACGGAAGATGTTTTCAGAATATATAAAAAATACTCAGCGGAAGAAATTCACCAGGGGGCACACCCTGCCCACGAGGATGGGGGCGCGCCCTACCCCCCTGGGCGCGCCCCCTACCTCGTGGGCCCCCTGGTGGCCCTCCGGTGGCCATCTTTTGCTATATGAAGTCTTTCGATGGATAAAATAATAATAAGCAATCTTCTCGGACGAAACTCCGCCGCCACGAGGCGGAACCTTGGCGGATCCAATCTAGGGCTCCGACAGAGCTGTTCTACCGGGGTAACTTCCCTCCGGGAGGGGGAAATCATTGCCATCGTCATCACCAACGCTCCTCTCATCGGGAGAGGGCAATCTCCATCAACATGTTCATCAGCACCATCTCCTCTCAAAACCCTAGTTCATCTCTTGTATCCAATTCTTGTCTCCAAGTCCGGGATTGGTGCTAGTAAGTTGCTAGTAGTGTTAATTACTCCTTGTAGTTGATGCTAGTTGGTTTAATTGGTGGAAGATCATATGTTCAGATCCTATATGCATATTAATACCCCTCTGATTATGAACATGTTTATGCTTTGTGAGTAGTTACGTTTGTTCCTGAGGACATGGGAGAAGTCTTGCTATTAGTAGTCATGTGAATTTGGTATTCGTTCGATATTTTGATGAGATGTATGTTGTCTCTCCTCTAGTGGTGTTATGTGAACGTCGACTACATGACACTTCACCATTATTTGGGCCTAGAGGAAGGAATTGGGAAGTAATAAGTAGATGATGGGTTGCTAAAGTGACAGAAGCTTAAACCCTAGTTTATGTGTTGCTTCGTAAGGGGCTGATTTGGATCCATATGTTTCATGCTATGGTTAGGTTTACCTTAATACTTTTGTTGTAGTTGCGGATGCTTGCAATAGAGGTTAATCATAAGTGGGATGCTTGTCAAAGGGCAGCACCCAAGCACCGGTCCACCCACATACCAAATTATCAAAGTACCGAACGCGAATCATATGAACGTGATGAAAACTAGCTTGACGATATTCCCATGTGTCCTCGGGAGCGCTTTACATCATATAAGAGTTTTTCCAGGCTTGTCCTTTGCTACAAAAAGGATTGGGCCACCTTGTTGCACCTTACTTACTTTTGTTACTTGTTGCAAATTATCTTATCACAAAACTATCTGTTACCACTTATTTCGGTACTTGCGGAGAATACCTTGCTAGAAACCGCTTATCATTTCCTTCTGCTCCTCGTTGGGTTCGACACTCCTACTTATCAAAAGGACTACGATAGATCCCCTATACTTGTGGGTCATCACTAAGCCACCGAGTGTGAGGTTTGCTCATCACTCGGCAGGATTTTTGAAACTTAGGCGAGTACTAGACTGCAGCTAAGTCCCCAAGTGTGAGGTTTGCTCATCACTCGGTAGGATTTTTGAAACTTAGGCGAGTACTAGACTGCGGGTAAGCCCCCGAGTGTGAGGTTTGCTCATCACTCGGTAGGATTTTTGAAACTTAGGCGAGTACTAGACTGCAACTAAGCCCTCGAGTGTGAGGCTTGCTCATCACTCGGTAGGATTTTTGAAACTTAGGCGAGTACTAGACTGCAGCTAAGCCCCCGAGTGTGAGGTTTGCTCATCATTCGGTAGGATTTTTGAAACTTAGGCGAGTACTAGACTGCAGCTAAGCCCCCGAGTGTGAGAATTGCTCATCACTCGGTAGGATTTTTGAAACTTAGGCGAGTACTGGACAGCAGCTAAGCCCCCGAGTGAGAGGCTTGCCCATCACTCGGTAGGATTTTTTCAACTTAGGCGAAACAGGTTCGCAGCTAAGCCACCCACTGGGGGATTTCAGAAGCAGACGTAAACAATCGACAATCTTTTTAGAAGACTGTAAAACTCTTGTCTTTGATAAACGAAGTACAAAGGTGTTTTTATTACATCTCAGTAGACTGAGTGTTTAAGTATGAAAGGGGCGGAGCAGATCCGTATTCCAGTCGCGCGGCTCATCTTTCTTGTGCTCGACGTCGTAAAGGTGGTACACTCCATTGTGGAGCACTCTAGTGACCACGAAGGGACCTTCCCAAGAGGGAGCAAGCTTATGTGGTTTCTATTGATCCACTCAGAGAACTAAGTCTTCCTCTTGAAATGCTCGACCCCTCACGTTTCTGGCATGGAATCAACGCAGGTGTTGCTGATAGATGGTTGATCGGATCAAGGCCATCTCTCTTTCTTCTTCAAGGAGATCAACTGCATCCTGTCATGCTTGTTCTGCTTCTTCCTCTATGAAAAGCTCGACTCAGGGTACATTGTGGAGCAAGTCACTCGGAAGTACAGCTTCGGCTACATAAACCAAGAAAAACAAGGTTCCGCTAGTCGACCGATTGGGAGTTGTCCTCAATCCCCATAATACTGATGGAAGTTCATCGACCCAGGCTCCTGCTGCGTGCTTGAGGTCACGCATCAGTCGGGGGTTCAGTCCTTTGAGAATCAATCCATTTGCTCTTTCTGCCTGTCCATTTGACTGGGGGTGGGCGACTGAGGCATAGTCGACTCGAGTACCTTGTGAAGCACAAAAAGTTCTAAACTCATCAGAATCAAAGTTTGATCTATTGTCAGTGATGATGCTATGTGGAACACCATATCTGAATGTTACCTCCCTGATGAAGCTGACAGCAGTACTAGCATCAAGGTTCTTGATAGGCTTGGCTTCAATCCACTTGGTGAACTTGTCGATTGCTACAAGCACATAAGTGAATCCACTCCTGCCAGTCTTCAAAGGTCCAACCATATCCAATCCCCAAACAGCAAAAGGCCAGATGAGTGGAATGGGCTTCAGGGCTGACGCGGGCTTGTGAGACATGTTGGAGTAAAACTGACAACCTTCACATTTGTCAACTATTTCTTGTGCCATCTCATTTGCCCGAGGTCGGTAAAATCCCGCTCGGTATGCTTTGGCCACAATGGTCCGAGAGGACGCATGGTGACCACAGGTCCCCGAATGGATATCATTGAGGATCACTCGACCTTCTTCAGGTGTTGTGCATTTCTGGCAAACTCCAGTCACACTTTCTCTAAACAACTGTCCTCTTATCACAGTGAAGGCCTTAGATCGACGGATGATCTGTCGAGCCTCTTCTTCATCTTCTGGGAGTTCTCTTCTAAGAATGTATGCGATATATGGTACTGTCCAATCGGGGGTGATGACCAAAACTTCCATGATCAAGTCGACCACGGCTGGAATCTCGATTTCAGTCGGATTGGTGGCACTCTTCGGCTGTGGGGGCTCTTCAATGAAGGGATCTTCTTGAACTGAAGGTGCATGAATATGCTCCAGGAACACATTACTGGGAATGGCTTCTCTCTTGGAGCCTACCTTTGCCAGATCATCGGCTGCTTGATTTTTCAGTTGAGGGATGTGATGGAGCTCTAACCCCTCAAATCCCTTTTCTAACTTTCTTACTGCATTGCAATAACTAGTCATGGCTGGGCTTCTGAGGTCCCACTCCTTCATCACCTGATTAACCACTAAATCCGAGTCGCCATAGACCATGAGGCGACGGACGCCGAGTGAAATGGCCATACGCAACCCATACAGAAGTGCCTCGTATTCGGCCTCATTGTTGGAGGAGTCAAAGTGAATCTGGAGAACATAACTGAGTTTGTCACCACGGGGGGAGACCAACACCACTCCAGCACTGGAACCATTCAGCATCTTGGACCCATCGAAGAACATGGTCCAATGCTCCGAGTGAATTTGGGTCGGAAGTTGATGTTCGATCCACTCGGCGAGGAAATTAGCTATTGCTTGGGACTTAATAGCCTTCTTTGCTTCAAACTTCATATCTAGGGGAAGGAGTTCAATCGCCCACTTTGCCACTCGACCAGTTGCATCTCTGTTGTTCAAAATCTTCGATAATGGAGTGTCATTGACGACTGTAACAGAATGATCAGAGAAATAGTGTGCAACCTTCTTTGTGGTCATGTAAATTCCATAAACAAGCTTCTGATAATGGGGATATCTTTGTTTTGATGGAGTCAGAACTTCAGAAACGTAATACACTGGGTGCTGAACTTTATAAGTTTTTCCTTCTTCTTCCCGCTTGACCGTGAGTACTGTACTGACAACTTGTCCAGTGGCTGCAATATAAAGCAGTAAAGGCTCTTTGCTGATTGGTGCGGCAAGCACTGGCTGGGTGGAAAGCAGAGCTTTGAGCTCTACAAACGTTGCATCAGCTTCGGGAGTCCACTCGAACTTATCAGACTTCTTCATCAGTCGGTAAAGAGGCAGTGCCTTTTCACCGAGATGAGAAATGAATCGACTCAAGGCGGCCAAACAACCAGTAAGCTTTTGGACATCGTGCACATGCACATGGCATTTCATCCGAAGAATGGCACCAACTTTCTCTGGGTTAGCGTCGATCCCTCATTCGGAAATGAGGAAACCGAGTAACTTTCCACTAGGAACTCCAAATGTGCACTTTGATGGATTAAGCTTGATATCATACCTTCTGAGGTTGGCAAAGGTTTCAGCAATGTTAGCCAGCAGGTCGGAACCTTTACGTGACTTGACTACAATGTCATCCATGTATGCTTCCATATTTTGACTGATTTGAGTGAGTAGACACTTCTGGATCATCCTCATGAATGTGGCTCCGGCATTCTTCAGGCCGAATGGCATACTGACATAACAGAAACACCCGAATGGAGTGATGAAAGCCGTTTTTATCTCATCGGGTCCATACAGTCGGATCTGATGGTACCCGGAATAGGCGTCCAAGAAGGACAAATGCTCACACCCCGCAGTTGAGTCGACAATTTGGTCGATGCGGGGAAGAGGAAAATGATCCTTTGGGCATGCCCAATTGATATGCTTGAAGTCAATGCACATGTGAAGTGAATCATCCTTCTTGGGGACCATGACAACATTGGCGAGCCACTCGGAGTGGTAAATCTCTCGGATGAACTCAGCTGCCAGGAGCCGAGCCACTTCCTCGCCGATTGCTTTTCTCTTCTGGACGGCGGACCGTCGGAGATGTTCCTTGACTGGTTTTACTTTTGGGTCGACTCGCAAATGATGCTCAGCCAGTCCCCTGGGTACACCCGGCATGTCAGAAGGTTTCCATGCAAAGATGTCCCAGTTCTCACGGAGGAACTGGATGAGCGCTTCTTCCTATTTATTGTCGAGTGTTGATGAGATATGGGTCGGAGCAGCATTGTGATCGGTCGGGTGGATATGAATCGGCTTCGTTTCCCCTGACGACTGAAATGCGTACTATGTGGCAGGCTTCTTGGCTCGCAGCAAATCACTCGGATCTGCATTTTTCTGGTACTCTTGCCGTTCCACTACTGCCATCTATGCATCGACAATTTTTAAGCCCTTCTGGAAGCACTCTTCTGCCTTCTACCGATTGCCAATGATAGTGATTACTCCTTTGCGGCCAGGCATCTTCAATTTGAGATACACGTAACATGGCCGAGCCATAAAACGTGCATAAGCGGGTCTCCCTAGAATGGCATGGTAAGCACTCTTGAAATCCACTACCTCAAAAATCAACTTTTCCTTGCGGTAATTCTTGGAATCACCGAAAACTACATCAAGTGCGATCTGGTCGAGTGACTGAGCCTTCTTGCCGGGTATAACACCGTGGAAACTCATGTTGCTTTCACTAAGCTTGGACATCGGAATGCCCATTCCCTTCAAGGTTTCAGCATAAAGGATATTCAGGCCACTGCCACCATCCATCAGCACTTTAGTCAGTCGAGTGCCTTCGACTATTGGGTCGACCACCAGTGCTTGCCTCCCAGGGGTGGCTATATGCGCTGGGTGGTCCGATTGGTCGAACATGATGGCAGTATGGGACCACTTCAAATAACTGGGTGTTGCCGGAGCAACCATGTTTACTTCCCTGTTAATAACCTTCAACCGACTTTTGCTTTCAACATCGGCAAAAATCATCAGTGTGGAATTGACGTTGGGAAAACCATCATCATCTTCTTCCCTATCCTCACCTCCGTCCAACTCCTTTTCCTTTTCCTTGGGTTGTTTCTTTCGGAACTGCTGGATCAAGAAACGACACTGTCGAGTGGTGTGTTTAGGGTAAATGATGTTCCCCTCTTCATCTTTTTTGGTATGAATATGGCATGGTAAATCCAACACATCATTCCCATCTTTATCCTTAACTTTTTTGGGAGCCCAGGGCCCTTTGGGCTTTCCTTTGAACTTTCCTTGGGCAACAGCTAAACCTTCACCAGGAGCAGCTGGTTCTGCCTTTCGCTTCTGTTTTCGACTGAAATTCCCTCCTCCGGTTTCTTGGGCGACTGTTTTGTGTTTGCCACTCCAGAGTCGGTCTTCCTCTTCACCATTGGTGTATTTGGTGGCAATCTCCATCATCCGAGTCAGAGTCATATCTCCTGTCCGACCGAATTTCATATTCAACTCCTCATACTTAACGCCTTCCTTGAAGGCCCAAATTGCTTGGTGATCTAACACATTCTCCACTATATGGTGCAACGTGATCCATCTCTGGATATAATCCCTCAAAGTTTCATTCGGTTTCTGGACACAATACTGCAATTCTGTCAACCCTGCCGGCCTTTTGCAAGTGCCTTCAAAGGTCCTAACAAACACTCGAGCAAGTTCCTCCCAACTATATATGCTGCCAGGAGCCAACATATTCAACCACGCTCTGGCAGAGCCCTCCAACATCAAGGGGAGGTGCTTCATGGCCACCTCATCATTGCCACCACCAATCTGCATAGCCACTCGGTAATCCTCAAGTCAAGTGTCTGGCTTGGATTCACCGGTGAACTTGCTGACTCCAGTCACCAACCTGAAGTTGGGAGGAATCACTGCTGCTCTGATGGCTCTGCTGAAACACTCGGGTCCTGAAACGTGCACCCTGCTTGCAGTCGGATGATCTCTGTCATGGCCTTCTCGGTGAGCTCTGTTCCTATCAACCAGACCTTGAACGAGGATAGACCTTGCATCAAAACCTGGCTCTCTAGGGTCGACTGGAATTCTTCGTTCGTCGCTGTGGGGGCGCCTGTCATCTTGCCGCCGAGGCACGCATGACCCACTCCTCGGAGGAGGCGTGGGTACTCGACGATGGTCATCATGGTCGAGTCGATGATCATACTGCTCATGGTTCCTGTACTGATCTTGCTGGTACCCACGTCCCTCACGCCGCGGAGGCGATCTCGGGCTATGGGAAGACTGGACAGTATCTGCCACCACAGACCTGCTATGAATCCTATTCCGCGACTGAGATACTGTTGTATTCTGCTCCCCCGCTACCCGGAGTAAAGCCCGGATCTGCATCAAACCTCGGCTAGCTTCTGACTGGGAAGGTTGAATTGACTCTGCTATTCGAGCTGCAGCTGTGAGATTCTGGATCGGAGTTCGGTATACCTGAGTCGGAGGCGGAAAAAGTTGTCATCGACTAGACTTGCGAATCCGCTGCCGAGCACGCTTGTCGAGTGCGCGCTGGAAGTTCTCCAGTCGAGTGCGCTCAGCCAAGTTGGTCAGGCGCGCCTCCTCCAAGGCCTGGGCCTCAGGGGTTTCTCCAACGATAGGAGTGTGAAGTGCATCCATATTATGGCGGCAAAGATCTTCCCTCCGCTGCGAAGAGAGGGGTTCGGGAAGGTACTCCTCGTGAACACGCGACGGATCACCGCCGCCATCGCCACCGCCTTCACGGGTGAAGCCAAGAGGACTGCGTGGTCCATTGACCATCAAGACTTCCGCTGCGGGGTCGTTGCTGTCGCACTCGGACGCAGTCTCGACGGAGCCAGTCGACAGATCGAACAGGCCGTAGAGAGTTTCATCGGGCTCGATCGCCACGATTTATGGGGTGGCCAATTGGCAGGCCACCGCGTGCATCACCCACCGCTGAAGCCGCGACCGACCGGATCGCTGGCGCCGGCGAACAACGGAGAGGGAGGTTACCGTAGGAGCCGACTGATACGGATTCGACGGTTGCCGAAGAAGGACGCCGCGAACGCATGCGCGGAAGTGCGTCGCCCCGTGGACGGGGAGCGCCTCGACGTCGAGTGGAGCCTCGTGGAGCCAAGCGGAGTCATCGGCGATGAAGACGAGCGCGTCGAGATGGATCTCGCGGCCTTCAGCCAATCCTCCGCCGGAAACCATGATGATGGGAATCGGAAGAATCGCAACTTCTCCAATAAACTGATAAGACACCTGCCCCAAGGTGGGCGCCAACTGTCGTGGATCTAAGACTGACAGTAGAATGGGGGGTAGGTATGAGGAGGCAAGATCCTAGCTATGGAGGAGTTGTACACACGAGTTTTACGAGTTCAGGCCCTTCTCGGAAGAAGTAACAGCCCTACGTCTCGGTGCCCTGAGGCGGTCGACTGGATTATATGTGTGTGTGAGTTTACAAAAGATGTGAATCCCTGTCCGCGAGGAGGGGGTGGCTTATATAGAGTGCGCCAGGACCCCAGCTCCCCTCCGTTATGCGGGGTTCAATGTACATAAAGGAGGAGCATTACAGTTAACGTCCGTATTAAAGTGCTATAAATGACAATTAAGCCTATAAGTAAATGCTCGACCGTTGTTCGTGCAGAGTGGCTTTAGATCTTCTGCTCGTCGAGTGGCTTCTGCGACGGTCGAGTGACATTGATTCTTCCGAGTGAAATGTCTTTGGTCGAGTGGATGATGGTACCCTTCGAATGCTTCTGGTTTAAGGGTGACGTCCTAGGGGAGGGTGTCTAGGTCAGGCCTATGACCCTACCCTAGGTACATACCTTCATCACTGCCCCCTTTCCCTTTCCTTCCTCCTCCCTCCTCCTTCCTTCTCTCCTAAATCCAACAAGCAAGGGGGGAACCCTACTCCCGGTGGGAGTAGGACTCCCCTTGGGGCGCGCCTAGGAGACTGGCCCCCTCCCCCTCCTCCACTCTTTTATATACGGGGGAGGGGGGCACCCCATAGACACATAAGTTGATCATTGATCTTTAGCCGTGTGCGGTGCCCTCCTCCACTATAATCCACCTCGGTAATATTGTAGCGATATCCAGGATGAAGGTTCTCGTTGTTTACTTTTCTTTTCATTTCTGTTGAGCTATAGATTTTTATGAGAGGCGGAAGCAGCCACCATCAATCCCGTGACTTTAATGGAAGGGAAGTAGTAGATTACTTGAATGTTGTTCCTCTTTCAAGTAGTTATGTCTGTCCCGTTCTTGTGGTATTGTTCGTGCTCAGTGTAAGGATCGACGGAGGTGCCATGTTAGTGGCGGTGCCAGGCATTCAATCATGTGAAGTCAATTGAATCTTGTGTGGTTAGGAGTATGCATATGTAGGATTTTTTGCATGATGTCTGTTTGTTGTAGCCTTGAGGGACATCTTTTGCAAAAAGTTGTGTAGTCAATGGACTACACAGCTCATGTGTGGCTTCGCCACTGCCATTTACCTGCAAATGGGGCTGTGTTGTTTTTTTACGCTCAAATGGGACTGCGTTGAATGTGGTGGGGAGGTGACGCTGCAGCATGTAGAAAATTACGAGAATGTGTGTCGTTTAGTTTTTACAGAAATATCAAATGTTCACCACATAAGCGTGCGGTCGGGAAGCAGGTACTAACATTGTTCCTGCCACTTCTTCTTATCAGCATCGCTGGAGAGCTCTCGATAGCTCGTGAAGATGTCAAAGCATGGTTGGCCGCCTCTTTCTAAGCATGTGTCCGCCGGGCAAGTGCAACTGGACTGTACATTCTGGTATGTTTGAATTTCCTGGTGCCTCATGTTCCTAGCTAGCTAACAGTTTCCCCTTATGATCTAATGGATCTCGTAACCAACACCACCACTTTGCTCCATATTTTCCAGTGAAGTATTACAGAGGCCGCTTGTTTTATAGAGACATTGCTCAAGAAGGACATTATATATGCCTGCCGTGAGGCGAGCATGTGAGCTTGATCATAACTGAAAGCATGGGTAGTTCATCTAAAACGAATCCGTAGTGTATGATGTACATCAAAGCTTAGTGCAAGTGGGGAGGTTTATAAAAAATGCTTAGGATAAAGTTGTTGTGGCCCACACGGCTCTAGTCATACCTAGTACGTAGAGGAGATTCAGAAATTGAGATCAAGATTCTGTGTAAAACCTAATTTTCTTCCGGCTCTATTCCTTCCGCTAAATGTGAGGCGAATCCAGTGCCTTATGAATTGGCTGCTCAGCTGGCTTCAAAATTCCCATGGGTAATCATTTATCTTGAAAATCTGCAGTTTCAGTGGTTGTCTTGTAATGGGCAATCTTCCCAACATTAATTTGGGACCCATTAGAGTTCTGCGCTACAGATGCGAATGAGATAACTACAGAGTAAAAAATGGACATCTTTTACCATGTTTTACTGTACTTACAACACATCACAGTAGTACAAGTGAAGAAACATCATTGTTGCCATGCAGTACGAAAATTCATAGATCCCCTGCAAAAAAAATCATAGATGTATCAAGTCCACATAATAGTCTAGAATATTGTCGGCCATATGTGGCTACTTCATTTGTTGATAAATCCATGTTGGCTCGGGTTTTTTTAGAAAAAGAGGATGACCCCCGGCCTCTGCATCTGGGAGATGCATACGGCCACTTTATTGATTATTCTCGAGAACCGTACAAAGTATTACAACAATGTGCCTGAATCCACCATTTTGGCAACATATACCGCTATTCCTATCCAATATGATGAAGGGGTGCTAGCTGGGCCACTACCCAAACCACTCACCTAAGCCTAACATCAAAAGCCGGAAGCCGAAACTCATTCGGAAGCCCCAGCCGAGCCACATACCGGGTCTGGGGCACAATCCGGTCAGACGCACTTGTGTGTCGTCGCCGCCATCTTCCACAGGTCTTCAGATCATATTGATGCTTCTACCTTGTCTGGCCACTCTGCCATCGACGTCACCATGACGCCAGACAGCAACCTCCTCCTGCGCGAGCCCATCTCCGTGCATCGGACGCCGAGTCTCTACAACGCCATGCCATCGATCTCCGCCGCCATCAATGTGTGAGATGAAACACCGCTCCACCATCCCTCCAGCCAGCACTTGCTCCAAAATGATGCCCCCAGAAGGGAAAGTGATAGAACGCCATCATCATCCGATCCGAAAGACCCGGATCTGAGGTTTCCTCCTGAGCACTCCGAGCCTGATGGCGCAGACTGCCGACGATGCCTCGACCATCGGCAGTAGCTCCACCAGACGAGCGCCGCCTACGTCGCCGCAGCCTCCAAAATGAAGCTGACCAGAATGCATGTGTCGACACCGAACCGCCACCACTTCCGCCGCCGCTTGAGCAGCCCCCGAGTAACGCCTTCAGGAAGGAGCACGCCACCGTGGTGTCGTCGTCGCTTGGAACGGGGGGGTCTGAGGTTTTCACCTAAGCTCCTGGGAGCGGTGGAAGGAAGGAGGTCCTCTCCGAAGCCTCCAACGAGGGAAGCAACACCCATAGGCACTGCCATCGGAGTGGCCGCCACGCCGCCCAAAAGATTCCCTCGGAACCCTTCCAGCCACCAGATCTGCAAGGCCAGCACCCAAAAACGGTGACCGAAGCCACCAAGGGCCGGATCCGCTGCAGATCGGAGTAGATCGGTATCGAGGACGAACATCATCATGACCACCAACATCCAGCGAGGAAC
>NC_041392.1:593288184-593308286 GCF_002162155.2 Triticum dicoccoides | reverse complement strand
CGCCCGCCGCCAGGCTGCGCCGCGTGCCACCAGCCAGGGTCGCCGCCATGGATCCGAGGCTCCCCGCCCGAGGAGGAGATGCCTGGTTCCCCGCCGCCACCTTCATCAGTACCACGCGGCGGCGCCGGTGAGTACCTCGGGCGGCGGCGGAGAGATGTGACGCGCAAGGAGGAACGGGTCGGGGTGATTAGGGTTTGCCCCCGAGTCGCCTCAGAGGAGGCGGCACGGGGGGTGTCCCTTGGTTCGTGCTTGCTGGCCATGTTGGCTCGGGTACTACCCATCTCCTTTGATGAGCATTACCACTAGGTGTAGCAGCAACATCAAGCAATTTTCCCTTAAACCCAATCAAGATATATGAAAGTGTACTCGCCGGTAAGAATGGAGATTTTTTGTGGCCATAAAAGTTCATACCAAAACCAGGCTTGGTTATTTTACAAGTGGATATCCAAAGTTGTTCGCAATCATGTGTCACAAATTTCAATCATCGCTACCTTTGTCGTCATTAATCTGCATTCCTCGAAGATACACCTTACATCAATACCAGGAGTAATAGGAGGTTGCTGGAGTTTTACTGTAGGCTACGACAGTCTCCATGTTGTTAACAAGATCAATATTGTAATTAAAATTACAATATGTCAATTGCACTGTGGCTTGTTTATTTGGAAGGCGTACTTCAGGCCTCAAGGTATTACGGAACATGGGTTCATCGCCAGAAATTTGGGCCAAATTTTCGACCAGCCAGGCGGAGAATCTAATGCTTGCATGAAAGTTACAAAAAATAAATCGAGCGGTGGCAAATTTGACGGGACATTTTTGTATAAAAAACTATTCATGAATTTAGAATGTGTTCATAAACTTAATTTTTACAAAATTTATAGAAGTATACAAAAACAATCCTTGAAAAAAAGGAAAAATAAAAGAGAAAATAAAAATGAAAGGAAGAAAGAAATATAATAGCAACAGCCAGAAAAAACCAAAGAAAAATTGGATAGTGATAATAGAGAAAAAAAATGAAAATATAAAATAACAAACGAAAAAGTTGGTAATAGTTTTAACAAAGAAAAAGACAATAAAATGTATAGAAAACACAAAAACACTCGAACAAAGATGAAAAACGAAAGAAAATGCCCACAAGCACAAGTTCCTGCTCTCTCTGCGTCACGTCTAGTAGATTAGACCCATCCGCGCTCTCTCATGTCGGGAGCAACTAGTTAACGAGCGTTTCTTCGGGAGCCTCGCAACGATCAGCGCCACTTGGCGAGCTCTCAACCATTTGCCACGTGTCGCGCTCTGGACGCTCCCTTCGGATTTTATTTTTTTATTTTTTCGCATGCGTTTTCGGCTTTTTAAACGGTTTTTTCCCGGGTTTTTTCGACGTTTTGGTTTTCCCCTGGTCTTTCTTAGCTTTTCGATCAAAAAAATTGAATTTTTTTCGTGAAAAAACACATTTTTTTTCCTTTCGTGAAAGTCACGGTTTTTCTTCCGCGAGAGGCACGGTTGTGTTTTAGCGAGAGTCACGGCCGTGCCTCTCGGAAACGAAAAAAAAACATGTTTTCTGTTTTTTTCTTTCGCGAGAGTCACGATTTTGCTTTCCCGAGAGGCACGGTTGTGCTTTCGCGAGAGTCACGGCCGTGCCTCTCGGAAAAGGAAAAACAAAACGCGTTTTCTGTTTTTTTTCGTTCGTGAGAGTCACGATTTTGCTTCAGCGAGAGGCACGGTTGTGCTTACGCGAAAGTCACGGCCGTGCCTCTCGGAAAGGGGAAAAATACGCGTTTTCTGGTTTTTTTCTTTTGCGAGAGTCACGGTTTTGCTTTCACGAGAGGCACAGTTGTGTTTTCGCGAGAGTCACGACCGTGCCTCTCGGAAACAGGAAAAAACGCGTTTTCTGTTTTTTCCTTACACGAGAGTCACGGTTTTGCTTCAACAAGAGGCACGGTTGTGATTTTGCGAGAGGCACGGGCGTGCCTCTTTCGAAAAGGGAAAAAACCGTGCTCCTGGTTCAGTTTTTTCGCCCGGTTTTTTTCGTCCGGTTTTTTTGTGAAAAAAAATTCGCCAAAACCTATCAACATGGGATCTAGTTTTGAAAATCTCGACGCGAGGAAACCAATAGTAAAAACGCTTCGAGATTTAGACGCACGGTTTAAGAGATAAAACGTTTTAAATAAACAGTTCTACGAAAAAATGGGAAACTCCCAGGTTGCGGCAAGTGGCGCGCTGCATGTACGCCACTTGTCACGAGCTGAGAAAGTGAAGTGTTCTTTGCAACGAGTACTCCTTAATTAGTAATTTCGTCTCATGTCTGCTTGCCGTGTTTTGCTCCACCGGCCCATAAAACACACAACGAGAAAACAAACATAGAGGTAGCTCCCGCGAGAGCTATTTCTCGCTTTAAGCGAGGCAATATCTTTGCTCTCGCTGAAGAAATCTTGCTCCTGCATACTAATTGGGCTGGCCGATTCCTTCTCCTTCCTCATGAGTGTAGACATAAAAAACAGTCTAAGAAAAGAGAAGGGTGACTCAGGGATCAAACCAACGTCTCCGAGATGCGCATCGCTCTTGGCAACTAGGCTAGCATCGGGTTATTGCTTTGGTAGGTGGGCGCAACCATACTTGAGGCGAAAAGATTGGGTTTTTCACTGGTTTTACTGGGTTTTGTTTCTATTTTTCTTTTTTCTTTTGCTTTCCCCCCTTTTCTCTATTTTTATTTGGTTTCCTTTTCATTGTCTTTTTCGGTTTTCTTCATATATTTTTTGGGTTTCACTGTGTTTTTTCCTTTTATTTCATTTTCCGTGCTTTTCTTCAGTTTTGTTCCTTTCTTTCTTGTTTTGTATTGGTTTTATTCAAATACCAGATTAACATTCATTAAATACATGGTCAACATATTTTCTATACACATTCAACGTTTTCACAAATACTTGTTCAACGTTTATCAAATGCTTGTTCAACGTTTTTCAAACACTAGATCAACATTTTTTGAACACATCATCAACATTTCTTCAAATACTTGTTCAACATTTCTCAAAATGCTTGTTCAACATTTTTCAAAATGTGTGATTAACAGGTTTCTAATACTTGATTCACATTTTTCAAATTGTTGTTCGACATTTTTCCGAATGCTTGATTAAAATTTTCCAAATACTTTGTCAACATTTCCCAAATACTTGTTATATTTTTGAATGCTTGATTGACATTTTTCAAATACTTGTTCAACATTTTTCAACTACTTCTTTCCCTAAAAATAAAGCGGCTATTACTTCTGCCCGCTCACCGTCGTTATTGTTTTTTAGTTGTTTTTCTTGCATTATTTGGTTTTTCGCGCGTCTGTAATTGGAGTTTTTACGTAATTGGGCCGAAATAACGTTTCATGTGTTCTATTTTGATTGGATGAAGTGTAGATTCTTTTCCTGGTCTTTTGATGGTCTGCTAGAGTGTGTTTTGACAATGCTTTAGGCCATGTTTGGCTGCTCAGTTTTTTAAACCATGGTTTTAAATTCTTTGACGTGTTTGCCATCAAGTAATACAGTAGTTTCATAAACCGAAGTGTCAGTATCGTGGGATTTTTGGAGTATTTGAAAAAGAGCTCAACATCTCTTTTTTCTAAACCAAAACGAGAAAGCTTTGGTATTAGTAACCGAAGTATTCACAGCCCAGGCATTGAAATACCGAGGTATTAAATTACTATAGTTTCAAAAAAACTATGTTGTATCTGTTTGGTTATGGCAAGTATCAATGTGAATTTTTTATTCTTGCAGTTGCTAATGTACTGGTATTTTAAGTTCTTTTTATTTCAGAAAAAAATCAATTGAGACACGGACATAGCAGAGGCGAGCATGTTGTATCCAAGGTGGCATCCCCACATATTTTAGTGGAGGCTTTGTCTGAAAAATATTTGGGTCTACCCTTGTTTGTTGGGGCAAACAGGAGTGACAAATTTCAATATTTAGTAGATAGAGTTTGTCAACTAGTTCAAGCTTGGAAAGAGAAAACACTATCCATTGGTGGTAAAGAGGTTCTGCTTAAAGCTGTAGCCCAAGCTCTACCTGCATATGCAATGTCTGTATTCAGGGTTCCAAAAAATATATGTAAAGGAATCACGAATGCAATAGCGCAGTGTTGGTGGGGTGATGACATCAGTAATAAGAAGATGCACTGGTTTGCCTGGTGGAAGCTTTGTGTTCCAAAAGAGATAGGAGGAATGGGGTTCAGAGATCCTCACTGTTTTAATTTGGCTATGTTAGCTAAACAAATATGAAGATTAATGGAGGCTCCAGATAGCTTATGCGCAAGAGTTTTGAGAAGTAAGTACTATCCTGATGGCAAGATTCTTAATGCTAAACTTAAATCAGGCTCATCTTTTACTTGGCAGGGTATATTGTCAGGGCTCAATACATTTAACAAGGGAGCTATCTGGCGTGTCGGAGATGGTCAGCAAATTGATATTTGGGAGGATGCATGGCTACCGTGTAGTAATAACGGAAGGATTTTGACGCCCAAAGGTCACTGTTTGCTAAAACATGTCCATGAATTGATTGATCCTAGTTGAGGAGTATGGGATGCTTGACTTATTTTGATCCATTTTTTGGGATGTTGATGCAAGACAAATCCTAGCAATTCCGTTGAGTCAAAATGGAATGGGTGATTTTGTGGCATGGAAATTCAGTAAGAATGGTTTCTTTTCAGTTCGTTCTACATACCACATGGAGTGGGAATCTACAATTTGGTGTCTCCCTGCAAAGATCTGATGGAACGGGATGTTCAGGTTTGAACACGGTTTGGAGAGATCTTTGGAAGTGCACTGTACCAGCAAAAGTGAAATTTTGTACTTGGAAATGTTTGCATGGGATTCTTCCCTATTATGATGTTCTGGTTAATCGCCACATAATGAACAGCAGTATGTGTCCGGTTTGTAAGAGATATTGTGAAGACATAAAACATGTTATTTTTCGGTGTGGGGAAGCAAAAGGTATTTGGCGGAAAATTGGCTTGATGCAGGTGGTTACTGAAGCATGTGAGATAGATTGGTCAGGTAGTGTAGTGCTTGATTATCTGATGGCTGGAAAGTTGAGGGTCCTAGTTGATGCATCAGTAAAGTTTTTAAGAGAAACAATCATAACGGCTTCTTGGTATATTTGGTGGAGACGAAGACAGGTAGTCCATGCAGAAACCATGCAATCTTTATCACAAGCAGCAATGTCAATTCAAGTATTGGTATCTAGTTTCGCAAAAGCACAAGGGAAAAAGATTCAGCCAAGATCAAGTACTTGGCATAGGGCGTCTGAGGGCTTCATCTCTGTAAATGTTGATGCTAAATACGATATTAATATAAGGTCAGGAGCTACAGGTGTGGTAATCAGGGATGATAAAGGCAGATTTGTAGGTGCGGGTTCCAAGCTTATTCCTTTTGCGCTTGACACGGCAACAGCTGAAGCTCAAGCAGTTTTAGATGGTATTCATCTTGCAAATCAAATAGGATGTCAGACATTAGTTATTCAGTATGATTGTGCAGGAGTTATTGATACTCTTCAGGAAGGTGGTTTCTCTGCGACTGTTGCTGCTCCGATATTCGAAGACATCCGTATTCAGGCGAGCTCTTTTGACAAAATCTTATTTATGCACTGTCCAAGGGAAGCAAATCGGGTAGCACATACACTTGCACATGAATGTAATCTAGATAGTTGTGTGTGGGCTGATGATCCACCTAGTTTTATTATGCCGCTGTTGATTGACGATGTAAGCATGATTTAATTTAATAAAATTAGCCATGATGGCATTCCCTCCAAAAAAAGGTGGCATCCCCACATCATTCAAATTCGTTTTCTTTGTGATGCATAGATGAACTTAATTTGGCAGGTGTAGAGTGGTCGGCCGAGGATATTACTATTGTGGCATGGGTTCACTTCATATATACAAGTGCTGTGTTACCTTTAGAAATTTCATGGAAGTATTTGGTGGTGTTTTCTCCACTTCTGATTGTAGTCAGTCCTTATGAAAGACGGTGTATGCACCACGCAACGAACGAAGGATGGTGTATGGACCAGGCAGCCGTCATGTTCAACTCAACAAGATTATGTTTTGAAGTTTTAATCATTGCCTTGCGCAGGTGCGGTTCAATGATAACTCTCCTAAGGATTGACCACGTTTGAACACACAGATGATGTGGATCTGTGGGATCTTTAGCCATGTTTATCAGACTAGTAGCGTGTGATTTTTTTTTTCGTTGCAACGCACGAGGCTTTTGCTAGTATTCAACAATTTTCAAAGGTTTTTGTAGAGTTTTTTGTAATATATATATTTAAATATATTAAATTATAAACAAAAGTACATAAATGAAACAAAAAACGAAAACGTACAACATAAAAAAACTGGTGGTGGCCTCGCTCGCGCGTGGGCCGGACCTTATTGCTCGTCCCCTTCAGCTTCGAGAGTTACACTCGCTGAAGGCGAGGAATAGGGGCGCCCGGCCGTGCCCCCTCACGCATCTACTCCCTCCGTAAACTAATATAAGAGCGTTTAGAATACTAAAATAGTGATCTAAACACTCTTATATTAGTTTACAGAGGGAGTACGAGTCAGGCTGACAAAAAGGAAAAAGAAAAGGCGGGTCAACAAAACGAGGCACGCAAGTCCATATATGGATTTTTGCACGGAACTTACAACATCCATATCCAATGGCTAACAACTTAGAAGAGATGTGCTTAAAACCTCAAAAAAAAAAGATGAGATGTCCTTAAATATAGAGGGTGTTTGTTTTCAGAGACTTATTGGTTTAGGGATTAAAAAAGTTCATATAAGTCCCATGTAAACCAAACAGGAGGGACTTATAGGGACTTAAAGTGGGCATTTGAGACTTATGAAATAAGACTCTTAAGAAGGGACTTATAGGGACTTATAGTTGTAATATGGTCTTATAAAAACTTATAAGTCCCAGGAACCAAACATGTAGGGACTTTTTAGAGACTTGGGACTTATAAGTTTGGACTAAGGCCCTGTTTGGTTCATAAGTCCTAGGACTTTATTTAGTCCCAACCTATAAGTCTCAAGTCCCTAAAAAGTCCCTACCTGTTTGGTTCCCGAGACTTATAAGTCTCTATAAGACCATATTACAACTATAAGTCCCTATAAGTCCCTCCTTGAGAGTCGTATTTTATAAGTCCCAAATGCCCACTTTAAGTCCCTATAAGTCTCTCCTGTTTGGTTTAGAGACTTATTTAAGTCTGTAGACCAATAAGTCCATGTAAACAAACACCCTCTAAAAAAATCCTAGGACTTATGAACCAAAGAGGGCCATAATAGCAATTCCGTCCATATATTGTGTTGATAAAAAACATTTTTATCCCTAGAGCTTCAAGCATGCAATTATTGTCATTCTTCTTGAGACAAACATAGTTACACGCGGGGTGCTCTCAAACCCACAGTGTCCAAACTCAGCATTTAATTAACAAACACTCTCATATGAAGACGAATCAGAGTCTTTTTTGGCTTGGAAAAAGAAAATCAAAAACCCGATCGAAGAACAAGCCATATATAGTAAGTAGGTCACTCATAGTAGTTCAGAGCATGCTATCCGCCCGCGACGGCAGTCGCCGGAAGAAGTTGCTTGGCACGGCGGGCAGCTTGGTTCGGAACCGCGGGTGCCGGAGCAGGAAGAGCCCGGCGACGAGCGCGACGACCCGGAACGGCGTGACGTAGAGCACGACCGCGGCGATGAGGCAGAAGAAGACGAAGAGGCAGGACGCCCTGGGGTCGCGCCAGCTGAGCAGCGACTGCAGCCGCTCCCCCTGCGTGGCCATGTCGCCGACGACGGTCTGTATCCTGCCGGCGACGCTGCGCAGCCGGTCGTAGCGCATGTAGACGACGTCCTGCTGCCTGGACGTCGGGAAGGTGTCGAACTCCTCGTCGAGCTCGTCCGGGTGCACGGCCTCGGCCCAGGACATCTTGGTGTCCATGTGGGGAGGGTGGCGCGGGCGGCGGCGGTAGTTCCAGAGCCCGATCATGAACATGTAGAGGAAGACGGTGGGGAGGATGAGCTCCGGGTAGCAGATGAGGATGAGGAGGAGGACGTGGACGAGCGCGGTGGTGGCCACATTCTTCCAGTGGCAGACATCGGCGAACCAGCGCGCGGCGGCGGCGGCGCCGGAGAAGAGCGAGACGGCGCGGAAGAAGTTGGCCTTGCTCCGGCGCATGCTCCACATGTGGGACTCCACGTCCAGCATGTACTCCACCACCTCCCGCCGCAGCGGCGGCTCCGCGCGGCCCAGCCGCGCCGCCACGATGCCCATGGCCTGGTAGCGGAGCGCGTCGAGCTGCGTGACCGTGAAGGGGTGCAGGTAGTGCATCTTGGGAAGCAGCGGCTGCGTGTAGAGGTGCACCATGTTCATCATGGAGAGGCAGGTGAAGCGCACGGCCAGCCGGAGCTCGCCCATCTTCTTCACCCCCGACGGCGTCAGCAGGATCAGCGGGTACGCGTGCGTGTACACACGGTCGGTTTCCAGCGTGGACAGGCGGATGCGGATCTTGCCGATGCGTGCGTCCCTCGCCGGAGGCCCTCCTCCTCCTCCTGCACCTCCTCCGCCGTTGTTTCCGTTGCCGCCGCCGAGGTGGCAGTTGTCGAAGACGCCGATGGTGATGACGGTGCTGGGGTCGAACACCTCCCACGTGTACTGCTCGTTCCACGTCGGGCTGAAGGTGCCGATCATGGTGCGCGTGCGCACCCACTTCTGCCCATACTTGGCGACGCAGTAGGCGTCGGTGCTTCCCCGGCCTTCCAGTTTTTTCATCGGCTGCAGGCCGATGGCGCTGAGGATGCCGACCTCGAGCACGCCGACGGGCGGCTTCCAGAGCTGCCGCGCCGTGGGGCGGGTGTCGCTGATGTACATGGTGGACTCGTCCATGACGTGGTACGCGCCCTCGAGGCAGGCTCGGACGTGGACGCGGCTGGCGAAGCGGAGCTCCCGCCGTGTCTCGCCCTCGATGGCGCCCCCGATGCCGAACTTCTCGAGGTCGAACCACCGGGACTGCACGAACGGGCGGTGGTCGAGGCGCTTCTCGAAGAGCGTGAGCGGGAGCTGGACGCGGCCGAGGAGGTCGTCCTTGCGCGGCGACACCCGGTCCTCGACCGTCATCACCAGCTGCTCCTCGAACGGCTCGGCGACGACGAAGAGCAGGTCCTCGTTCCAGCGCGGGTTGAGCGTGGCGGCGGGCACGACGGAGGTCTTGAGGATCTGGTTGCCGACCTGCGCCTTGACGAAGACCTCGGGGGCGCGGCCGCGGGACTGCGGCTGCACGTCCTGCGCCTCGATGACGTTGACGCGGAGGTACCAGAGCTTGGGCGAGACGTAGGCCTTGGAGCGGACGCTGGCGACGCCCTCGCCGCGCACGGTGGCGGCGTCCGAGTGCCAGGCCTCGGGGAAGGCCTCGTCGGCCTGGGTGCCGATCCAGACGGCGAGCATGAGCTCCCCGCGCACCTTGTAGCCGGCGTCGCCGCCGCGGCGCTGCTCGAGGCGGTACCACTGCGGGGCGAGCGGGCTGTCGGGCGGCACGCGGGTGGGCACCTCGGCGAGGTCGAAGAGGACGCGGCCGACGTAGTCGTCGCGGCCGAGCATGTCGCGGTCCTTGAGGTAGACCTCGAGAGCGTTGGACTGGACGCGGGACTTGGAGAAGGCGAAGACCTGGTCCCACTCTGGGTTGGTGCGGTGCTTGGTGGTGCCCTTGTAGTTGCCCAGCTTCACCTCCACGTAGGGGTCCATGGGCGCGCCGGTGATGGGGTTGGGGGGCAGGTCCTTGGCCTTCACCACGCGCACGTAGAGGAAGAACATCTGCTCCACCAGGTCGTACGTGCTGGACGGCTTGTCCATGCCCAGCCACCCCGCGATGCCGCCGCCCACGGCGGGCCGCGCCGGCCCCGCCGCGCCCTTGGGCCATTGCTCGCCCAGCAGCGGGTTCGTGTCCTTGAGCTGGAAGTCCTCGTGGTGCGCCTCATGGTTGCTGCCCATTGCCGATCACCTCACCTCGCCTCGATCAAGCACCACGTCTCAGGTTCGATCTTCCTATCTCCATCCCAACAAAACAGAGACAGGAGGCATAGACATGTCAGATCCCTCGAATAAACACACCACCAAACAAACTACAAACACTATTTCACCATTGATCATCTTAATTTCGACCCACTCACTCAATCTTTCAAGGCGAACGGATCAACTTCCAAAGAGATTCGCAGCACGCACGCTCTGGTCTATCAGGCCCTCATCTAGCAAGCGTAAATGGCAGGTGACGCGCGAGCCAGGCATATATGCGGCAGCAAGAAACTAGTACCACCAAGAAGAAGCTTGCGCTAGAACGCCACTCTAGCCTGTCGAACACATGCACGAAGCCAAACACAGAAGCCTTGTCACGCGCAGGCTAGCAGTAGCAAAGCAGCTTTCGGTGAGGCCAAATGTAGCTGGGAGCGAGAGGGGATCCGGGAAGCCTTGCCGGCAAGCAAAGCGACGGCCGGCGGAGACCCCGGCGAGAAGGAAGGTATACACGAGGTCGCGATCTGCACACAGCTAAGCTAGCCCAACCTTGGTCTGTCAGTATGTGTGTGTGTACACTACATACTACATGGACAGCTTAATTCGCCTTTGTGTGAGCCATGAGGGCTCCAAAGAAGTTTGAGGGAGAAGCTAGCCAACCTTTCTAGGGTTCCTTTGAGCTGAGAGGCGAGCCAGCCACGGGAAATTAGCGGGGATCGAACGAGGGATGTGATCGGAGGGAAAGGTGATTAAAAGTGGTATGAGCGCGCTAAGTAAAGATGTCGTCTCCACACGGGGAATCGAATCGATTCTTTGGTCTGTGGGATGGGCTTTGTTTATGCGGTTTGATCGATCTTCAGCTTTGGCTCCTGGGAACCAACTTTTGTACAGCGAGTATACGTGCAGGGAGAGGGTAAATTTCTGGCTTCACGGTGCCGTGCCTGTCTCACTCATGGAGAGAGGAGAGTGCACTGCCTGGTGCACTGGTTGCATCGGAGGTCAAGGGGGTGGAGGAATTCGGTGCTCACTGTGCACTAGCTGGAGGGGAGAAAAATGGTCAAGTACGTACGTGGGTACGTGCATGGGGTGTGTGTATCGTGTAAGCTTAATTAGCAAGGAAGCGGACGGAAGTTGCCTTTATTCCATGCCGGCCGGGGTGATACTAGCAACTGGCAAGTGGTAGGTGTGTGGGAAACGATGGCAGGGAATATGATTCTCATCTCGCCTCCACTTGCGGCATGTCTGAAAACGGAGAGAAACAGGAAACGGATCCCAACTCTTGTAACCAGCACATTAATTACGGGAGGATGATTTCATGGTTGCACGTACCCTTCCCTGATCTTATTACACTGAAAATTGCCTAGTTAATCATCAGCCATCCAACACTCAGATATTCCGGTCTTGGTCCAATCTGACTCATCGGTATCTTGTTGCCAAGATAAAAGCATTAATGAAAACTGGGCTTTGTTCCTCAGAAGCTACAACGTGTTCAGAATAGGATGTAAGATAAGTTGACAAATTATAGCCGTACAAAATTAGCTACCGTTGTATGGTTACGTACGGGACCTCGGTGTATCGAGGACCTATCGTCACTTGATTGTAATCCTATTAGTACGGAATAAAACTCTCATTTCCCCACAAAATAAATTAATAAATCGTCAACGAGATTTTTTTTGGAACAAGCAACCCAAAGTTACATGTGGTTTTCATTAAGGAAGGAAGAGAGTTTAAATTATACTCCTTGTCTTTCCAGAGATTTCAACAAGTGACTACTGTCGTGGTTCTAAGTCTGACAGTAATGTAGGGGGTAAGTATGGAGATTTTTTTTCAAAAGTAGCACGTTTTTATAGCAATTTCGGAAACTAGCAGTGTCGATACGTTATTTGCAAAACTAGCGGCCCGTGGGTCAACGGTTGGCCGAAGTGGACCTTTTCGGCCTGCGGAAGCCCGAAGACACGTCTTCGGTTAAGCCAGGCCGAAGCGTGCGCGAACTGGGCCGAAGACGGGCCTCTTCGGCCAGCCAGAGACCAAAGATGGGCCTCTTCGGCCAGCCAGCGACCGAAGAGGTCTTCGGCTTACCAGTGGCCGAAGAGTAGCGGATAAGGCCCGAGCGGCATCTTCTTTCTCCTCTCGCTGTTCTTCCTCTGTCTCTCTCGTTCCTCTCTGTACATCGCCCCCCTCGCTGATCTCTTCGTTTCTCCACCTATTTTCAAATCCAAAGCACAGAAACGGTAGATCGTAGCCATCTCCATCGGCCTACGGTCATTTTTTCCCAATGGGATAGTTATTTGTGCGTACAAGTGAGGTGGAGTCATGATGGGGTGAGGAGGAGAGGCCATGGTGGGCTGAGGAGGAGGAGGCGGTTTGGCTGGTGAGGAGGAGGTGCAGCTTCATGCCGCCGAGGGGGTGGCGTTGGTGGTGTCTGTTGGTGCAAGTTCTTCGTGAGGTGGCCACACGCGTCGAAGGTATAATCACGCGTCACATTTTATTAGTGTTAATTGGTTTTTGTTGGCATTTTAGCGGATAGTTAGTGTAGCCGGTAACAATTTTTTCATTACGATTAATTAGAAGGTGACAATGTCTGACAGGTGAAAATGTCTGTATCAGTAAATTTGACTGTTTACTATGGCCCTGGTAATGTTCGATATAATGAGTTGGGGGTTGATCTTAGCGAGTTTAAAAATGGCGTCATGACACTTTCAGACCCGGACAGAGTGGACATTAGACAGTTGAAGCACTGGTTGACTACTAGTTTTGGGTTGGATTCTGAAGTATGTCCCGTCAGTATTCATGCATTGTGGACCAAATCCTGTAAAAATGTCAAGTGGGAGTTGATGCCGATAGATAGGAGCCAGCATTGGTTGACCCTGTTAAGTCGTTGCCGAGACCGAAGAATCCACCCATATGTCCTAGTGCAGCCAGTGGCGAAGGAGGAGAATACCGTACAACTCCATGTGGGGTATGAACCCGGCTAGGGTAGTCGAGTTGCTAACGAGATTCATTTATCCGGGTCACAGCCACCGGATGTGGATCCTAGCCAAACCGAGAAGGATTCAGACTACATGCTGGACAATGTTTGTGGTCATGATACTGGGCAGAATATTCAGTCGATAATATTAGCTGGTTCTGGTGTTGCTGATGGGGATGAGGAAGGCGATGAAATGCAGAGGGTGATGGAGGAAGAGAACGATGATGGATATGCAGAGGATCTGGATTCTGAAGATTCTGAGGATGAAGTGGAGGTACCGATTCCTTCTGCATGGAATCAGGACATATCCACCGGCCTTACTGTGAACGATGGCCATGAGACTCCATGGCAATATAATCTGAACCAAGTCCAGATAGGGGCTATGTTTGATACAAAGAAAAAATTGAAGTATGCAGTGATAAAGTGGGCTATGTCTACTCAGAGGGTTTTCCGGACAGACAGATCAAACCCAACAAACTATACCGTGAAGTGTGTTGAAACAGGTTGTCCTGCGAAGGTGCACGGGCACGTGCCGAAGTATAACATCCACTGGGTTGTCACGAATGTGGTCCCACATAATTGTGTGAGGAAAAACTTGTTGGTTCGTCATCCAAACCTGACTTCAACTATCATTGCGCAACTCATGTATACTGAGATAGTGGAGAAAAAAGATATGGAAGCAAAACACATCCAGACAGCAGTGAAGGTCAGATGGAATTATGACATTCGTTATGGGAAGGCTTGGAGGGCTAAGCAGAAGGCTATGGAGGAAAGGTTTGGGACGTTCTTTGACTCATATGATAATGTTGTCCGTCTCCTGGATGTACTGAAGATATCATCTTCGTCCTTGCTCTCCTCAGTCCATAAAAATGGATGCTTTTCTAAAGTCCTTCTAAAAGTTTCACTCTTCAGCTCCACTACCTTCTTCCACCTTTCATTCAACCTAAGAAGTTCTTTACGTACCTCCGCATAAGTCCTTTCAGGCCACCCAGCCCTACGTAATTGGTGAGCCAACTCATTCACTATGGTGTCACTACCGGTGAGTTCTTCCCATGGAACTATCCTATTGTCCATCCTGAAATCGGTAGCTAGCCTCAGAAGAGTGCTGCTCATCTCAGGGTGAAAACTACGATCGAAAGGATAATGGGACATCTCGACTACACTAGACTGCTTATTCACCTCCGGGTCAAGGGGGTTTTATAGGTAGAGAGGAGAGAAAATGGCGGGAAAGAACGACTGGGGTATGGCGGGAAAGGGTTGGCGGGAACATATGGCGGGAAAGGGTTGGCGGGAAACGGGTGGCGGGAACATATGGCGGGAAAGGGTTGGCGGAAACGAGTGGCGTGAACATATGGCGGGAAAGGGTTGGCGGGAACATATGGAGGGGAAAGAGTTGGCGGGAAAATATTTACGAAAAGGGCTGTGCAATTTTTTTTCATTGCAAAATGGTTACACAACATTCGTAAGTCATAATAAAAAACCCTTTTCGGCCTACAGTAAGCAGAAGAGCGCGACCATGCAACTTCGGTCACCTGTTCACGCGAAAAGGTGGGGCCCGGGGACTCTTCGGCCTACGGTTGACCAAAGAGTGCTCTTCGGCCTATGGGAAGCTGAAGAGTCCTTTTCGGCCTAGTTGGGGCACACTTCGGCCAACGGGAGGCAGAAGTGCCCTCTTCGGTCAATGGCTGGCTGAAGAGCCACTCTTCGGCCAATGGGAGGCCGACGGGGTGCTAATTTTGCAAATAACTTGTTAGCACTGCTAATTTCCGAAATTGCTGTAAAAACCATGCTAGTTTTGAAAAAAAAAATCAAGTATGGAGAGGCGAGATCTTAGCTATGGAGAAGTTGTAAGGACGCAAGGTTTACGAGTTCAGGCCCTTCTCGGAAGAAGTAATAGCCCTACGTCTCGGAGCCCGGAGGCGGTCGACTGGATTATGTGAGTATGAGTTACAGAGGTGCGAACCCTTGTCTCAGAGGAGGGGGGTGGCTTATATAGAGTGCGCCAGGACCCCGGCCAGCCCACGTTACGAAGGGTTCAATGTACATTAAGGTAGGGCGTTACTGATAACGCTAGTAATAAAGTGCTATGATGACCATAAAAGCTACTTAATGACCGACCGTTAGCGTGCGGAGTGACTTTAGGTCTCCTGGCCGTCGAGTGGTTGGATCTTGGTCGAGTAATTGCTTCTTGGT
This sequence comes from Triticum dicoccoides, assembly GCF_002162155.2. NCBI lineage: Eukaryota > Viridiplantae > Streptophyta > Magnoliopsida > Poales > Poaceae > Triticum > Triticum dicoccoides. The sequence continues at coordinate 593,293,115 of NC_041392.1, read as the reverse complement.
CAAATGTCTTCGAGTCTGTCGAGTGGAACACCTTCAAGTCAATTGAAAGGTGATTTATTCTAGAGGTGTCCTTGGGTAGGGCAGTTAGGACAGGTCCGTGACCCTACCCTAGGTACATAGCTTCATCATTAGCCCCCGAATGGATCGAGGTTTGAGTGGGGAAGGAGTTGAGGACTTCTCCGACTCGTTTTCTATGCCGTGAGCATATCTTGTTTCGGATCAACGATCCTTAGTGATGACAGCAACTCCCTTTTCAGTCGCCTTGATCCATTCTTAATTCTTCGCCGAGTGAGTTTCTTTACTTGTAAGGCTCCGAGTGACGGTGCAGAGGAGATCTTTGGTCTGACAAGTTATTTGCTGCCCGCGGATTTAGTGGGATCTAAATTTTGGAAAGCGCGCGGGACGGGGGAGGCCGCAGTAATCGGACGAGATAGAGCGGAGCCGCCTCGATCCCCGCGCCACCTTTTTCACCACGTATCGCTCGTGCGGTCGTTACGGGATTTGACAGAGCCATCTGGGCCTACCTGTTAGCCACTCGGAAGCGGCCTCATATAAGGCGTTGGACCGGAGTCTCCCGAACAGTGCGCCCCATTATCTCTTCTCCTCCTCACGCCTCTTCTCTGCGCTCGCTCTCGCTCCAGCGCCACCGCGCCACACGCGTCTCGTCGGCGACAATGGTGAAGGAGAAGACAGCGGCTCTGGAGCGGGTAAAGAAGGCGACGGCGAGGTCAAAGGGGAAGGCGACGAGCCGAGGCGGATCTTCCTCGCGGACTGGCCTACCGAAGGGTTGGATCCAGGGCGACTGGATCCACTCAAGGATCTCCCAAGAAGACCTCGATGACCTGGCCGAGGGAGGGCTGATCCCCTACGACTCGGCGCGGCTTCCGGGGAAGGAATCCGAGCCGCAACCCCGGGAGGGTGAGCGCGTTCTTCTTGCCACCCACGCCGACCATGGGTTTTCCTTGCCTCCTCATCCTTTCTTCCGAGGGTTTCTGAACTTCTTTGGGGCTCAACTCCACCATTTTACCCCCAACTCAATCGTTTATCTTGCCGCGTTCATTTCGTTGTGTGAGAACTTCTTGGGTTGTCGACCTCACTGGGGTCTTTTCAAGCATATTTTCACTTGCCGCTCCCAGACAGTGAAAAAGGCTAATCCGAGTGACGAGAGGACCCAAGTGATCCAGATGTGTGGGGGTCTTGGCATCCAGACGAGGGGAAAAAGCTCCTTTCCGGCCATGATTCTTCCCGATTCAGTTCGCGGATGGCAGTCGACCTGGTTCTACTGCAAAGACCAGTCGACGCCAGGGCAATCGACTGGCCTCCCTCCCTTTACCATGGACCGAGTGGAAAAACCCTCCCCTTTGAAGGTGCTCCCAGAGGAGAAGGCGCACGTGAAGGTGTTGGTCAACCGAGTGGTCCAGTCATTCGTGACGGGGTCACTGGTATGGATCTCTTGGAGGTCTTCCTTCAGCGGCGCATCCAGCCTCTCCAAGCCCGAGACCACCCGATGTGGATGTATTCGGGTCTAGAAGACTCCACTCGGATCCACCCGGAGGAGGTCGATGATGACACGCTGGAGAAGTGGCTGTCGAGCATTACCGGGAACAAGGACAATCCCAGAGGAGCCAGGAGAGTTCCCCCATTCGACCAGTCGCGTGCACCAGAGCAGGTCTGATTCTGAGTTTTTGCTTGTAATCTGAATTCACTCGCGCAGCTGTCTGTATTGCGTCGACTGACTTTGTTCTCCCTGCTTTCTTTCAGGCCATTATTGAAATGTATTCGATGCCCAACGGGGAGCAAGAGCAAGCTCTGGAAGGCGAGGCGAGTGGTGGCAAAAGTGGCGAGTGGACTTCCGATGGTGAAGGGGATGGTGGAAGTGACGACTCAAGTGATGGGGAAGAAGTCGAGTCGCCTCCTTGCATAGAGAGACGATCCAAGCTTGACCAAGAACGACCGAGTGCCCGCGGCAAGGCAACTGCTCAGGCTGGTCAGTCTTCGAAGCGTCCTCGGGTATCTTCACCAACCCCGACTGAGAAGGCGCCAAAGCACCCCAAAGTTGCAGAGCCGAAGACTCGGAAGGCGCTGCCAAAGATCAAGATCGATATCCCTGTCGCCTCCGCGTGAGTGTCTCTCCTTGTATTCACTCGACGCTCCGCGCTGTTTGTATTTCTTGTTTTAACTGGACGAACTTTGGAATTGTTAGCGCTGCCACTTCCGGGACCTCAGCTTACAGGGATGATGATGAGGTGATGGAGGATGCGGTCACTTCTAATCCGGGTATGATTTCTGCCATACTATCTTTCTTTGGTCGATTCAACTGCATCGTGCATCATTGGGTGACGTGATTTTGGCAATTTGAACTTTGCATAGCTCCCAACATTATTGACCTCCCTGATGATGATGAAGAGCCCGAGAGGTCTTTGACGAGGAAGAGTAGGCGAGCTCCTGTAAGTGAGGCGCTACAGTCGACGCCGAGGGCGGAACCAGTCGTTCAGGACACTGGTGACATCAATCGGGGTTCTGTTACCTTCGCGGAGCCCCTGTCGAGTGCCTTGCCTTCTTCTTCAACTGCTCAGGCCCCTGTCGACCCGCCTTTAGTTTTTGCGACCCATCATGTCCCAGAGGACGAGGTGAATGCTGCTAGGGAAACCATACGCCAGGCGGGCCTTATGATGGAGAAGATGAAGATGGTGCGGGACGCCAGCCAAGCCGCCTATGATGCCAGCTCGGCTCTCCAGAGCAACATTCAGGTTAGTCGGCTATCTGAAGATTCTTTCCGAAAATCTTTGCGTCTGTACACCCACTGGGTGCGTCGATTGAAGTTTTGGACTAGTGGAGACTACGGTGGACTGCTGGCAGTCGACTGTAGTCTTTGTATTTTGCCGAATGTATAAACCAAACTGGTAGTTTGTCTCTTCCACTTGACTTCGGCGGGCCGGTCGAGTGGGATCAGAACTGGTGGGGGCACGCTAAGTGCACCCACTGGGTGTAGTCCCCGAGACTATGATGGACTGCTGGCAGTCGATTGTAGTCTGAGTTCTACTTTCTTTCTCTCTTTTTTTTGAACTCGACTTCGGCGGTTCGGTCGAGTGGGATCAGAACCGGTGGGGGCACGCTAAGTGCACCCACTGGGTGTAGTCCCCGAGACTATGGTGGACTGCTAGCAGTCGACCATAGTCTTAGTATTTATTGCCTTTGTTGTTTTTTTGCTGTAACGATAACTTCTCCCCTTTGATTTCAGAAATCTTGCAATCTTGGAGCTCGCTTTGCTGACTTGGAGAAGCAGCAGATTCAACTGAACCTTGATTTGGAGCTGGCCAGGACAGAGCTGCAAAAGGTCAGAGACGGCGCCGCAGGTAAGACGATTTTGTCGACTGGTTAGTTTTTAGGCTTGAGTACCCTTATGCTATTTCCGAATCAATCATCATTTCTTTGCAGAAAAACTGAGAGAAGCTCTGGCGAAGAAGGATCAGGACTTGGCTGTTGCCCGTAAGGAGGCTGATGACAAGACCGCTCTGGCCGAACAGAAGGTGGCTTCGGTCGGCCAGTTAGAAGAAGAGAATACCAGGCTGAAGACCGCTCTGAATGAAGCCAACAGGGAGTGTACACGTTGGAAGAAGGATAACCTCAACTTGAACGAAAAGATGGAAGGCATCGCTCGCAGGAGGGATGATCTGGAGAGCTACTTGAGGAGCCTCGCCAAAAAGTTGTACATCAAGCTTGAAGGTGCACATTTAGTTCCGACTGGTGTTTTTTTGTGTCGACTCAGTGTATGAAAATTGACTTAACCTTGGATCGTGAATGCAGAGTTTTGCCAGAACTTTGAAGAGGAGACTGGGCGGATCGAACCAGGTTTGGATCCAATCAACTCTCCCGTGAAAGATGAAACTGCCATGAATCTGCTCCAACTGGAATCTCGCATCGACGGTGTCGTGGACTACTTGGCTCGACTGAAGGTCGCCATGTCACGGATCGACCCGACACTTTGGACAGAGGCTATGCTCCAAAACGATCTCGAGTCTCTGATGACTCGACTTAACGGAATCCCTGACTGAGTGCAGGAGTGGAAGAAGTCTTCTGCTCGGTGTGGCGCTGATGTGGCTCTGTCCTTGGTTCGTGTCCACTGCAAGGAGGTGCGACAAGACAAGCTGGCAGCAATCAAGGTCGCCAACACCCAGAAGCATGACTTCCGAACCTTTATGGAGACTTTCATCGCTGCAGCCACTCGGATAGCCGACGGTGTCGACCTGGATGAGTTCGTCGAGCCTGCCAGCCCTCCTCCCGCGGAGTGAACAAACTCTTATGTCCCACCTTAAATTTGCCTCGGAATGCCGAGTGGTTTTTGTAACCGTTAAACTTTTTCGGGCTACATGCCCAAGTACTTCGATCTGTGGTCTGGAACCTTTAGAATTTATCTGAACTTGGTTTACCGTTGAATATCTTTATGAATCTCCTGCTGAGTGAACCCATTCTTCATTCGAGACAACTTCTGCACTCGCAGCGCAGTTCCGAAGGAGAGGGAAGCAGTCGACCCATGTCTTGTATTTGTGGTGAAGCTCTCCAGGAGAAGGTGGCAGTCGACCCGCCCCTCGTCGTCCTTGAGGATTGAGATGTGTTTCATACTTAGGCGAGTACTAGACTGCAGCTAAGCCCCCGAGTGGGAGGATCGCTCTCCACTCAGTAGGATTTTTTTTCAAACTTAGGCGAGTGCCGGACTGCAGCTAAGTCTCCTAGTGAGAGAACCTAGGCGAGTACTGGACTGCAGCTAAGCCCCCGAGTGGGAGGATTGATCTCCACTCGGTAGGATTTTTTCGAACTTAGGCGAGTGCCTGACTGCAGCTAAGTCTCTAAGTGGGAGGACTTAGGAGAGAACTGGACTGCAGCTAAGCCCCCGAGTGGGAGGATTGCTCTCCACTCGGTAGGATTTTTTC
>NC_041392.1:593222940-593287507 GCF_002162155.2 Triticum dicoccoides | reverse complement strand
GAGAACTTAGGCGAGTACTAGACTGCAGCGAAGCCTCCGAGTGGGAGGATTGCTCTCCACTCGGTAGGATTTTTTCAAACTTAGGCGAGTGCCTGACTGCAGCTAAGTCTCCAAGTGAGAGAACTTAGGCGATTACTGGACTGCAGCTAAGCCCCCGAGTGGGAGGATTGCTCTCCACTCGGTAGGATTTTTTCAAACTTAGGCGAGCGCCTGACTGCAGCTAAGTCTTCTAGTGAGAGAACTTAGGCGAGTACTGGACTGCAGCTAAGCCCCCGAGTGGGAGGATTGCTCTCCACTCGGTAGGATTTTTTCAAACTTCGGCGAAACGGATTCGCAGCTAAGCCCCCGAGTGGGAGGCTGGCTCGCCACTCGGTAGGAAACTGTTTTTACAAACTTAGGCGAAGCGGATTCGCAGCTAAGCCACCCACTGGGGATTTCTCAAACAAAAACAATAATAATCACTGGGAAAATTATAACGCTCTTGTCTTTGACAAATAAACTACAGGAGTTTTTCTTATTACATCTCATCCGAGTGAGAATTCAAGTATAAAAGGGGCGGAGTAGCTCCGCATTCCAGGCTCGTGGCTCATCAATCTGGCGATCGACATTGTAGAGGTGGTATGCTCCATTGTGGAGGACTCTGGTGACTATGAAGGGGCCTTCCCAAGTAGGAGCGAGCTTGTGTGGCTTCTACTGATCCACTCGGAGGACTAAGTCTCCTTCTTGGAAGGCTCGGCTCTACACGTTTCTGGCATGGAATCGACGCAAGTCTTGCTGATAGATGGTCGATCGAATCAAGGCCATTTCTCTTTCTTCTTCTAGGAGGTCGACTGCGTCCTGCCGGGCTTGTTCTGCCTCATCTTCTGAGTAGAGCTCGACTCTGGGAGTGTTGTGAAGCAGGTCACTCGGTAAGACTGCCTCGGCTCCGTAGACCAGAAATAATGGGGTTCTTCCGGTCGATCGATTCGGGGTTGTCCACAATCCCCGAAGGACTGATGGAAGCTCGTCGACCCATGCACCTTCTACGTGCTTGAGATCGCGCATCAATCGGGGTTTCAGTCCTTTGAGAATTAGGCCGTTTGCCCTTTCTTCTTGCCCATTCGACTGAGGGTGAGCGACCGAAGCATAGTCGACCCGAGTGCCCTAAGAGGCGCAAAAGGCCCTGAATTTGTCGAAATCGAAGTTTGACCCATTGTCGGTGATGATGTTGTGCGGAACTCCATATCTGAATATCAACTCTCTGATGAAACTGATAGCGGTGCAAGCATCAAGATTCTTGATAGGCTTGGCCTCAATCCATTTGGTGAACTTGTCGACTGCTACCAGCACATGAGTGAAGCCGCTCCTGCCTGTTCTCAGTGGTCCAACCATGTACAACCCCCAAACAGCGAAGGGCCAGACGAGTGGAATGGTTTTCAGGGCTGACGCGGGCTTGTGCGGCATATTGGAGTAATACTGACATCCTTCACATTTGTCGACTATCTCTTTTGCCATCTCATTGGCTCTTGGCCAGTAGAACCCCGCTCGGTATGCTTTAGCCACAATGGTCCGAGAGGACGCATGATGACCACAGGTCCCCGAGTGGATATCGTTAAGGATCATCTAACCTTCTTCTGGTGTAACACACTTCTGGCCGACCCCAGTCGCGCTTTCTCTATATAACTGTCCCTTTATGACTGTAAAGGCCTTGGATCGACGGACGATCTGTCGAGCCTCTTCTTCGTCTTCTGGGAGTTCTTTCCTTAGGATGTACGCGATGTACGGTTCTGTCCAGACGGGAGTGATAACCAAGAATTCCATGACCAGGTCGACCACAGCTGGAACTTCAACTTCACTCTGATCCGTGGCACTTTTTGGCTGCGGGGCCTCTTCAGCGAAGGGATCCTCCTGGACTGATGGTGTGTGGATATGTTCCAGAAACACATTGCTGGGAATGGCTTCTCTTTTGGAACCTATTTTTGCCAGATCATCAGCTGCTTGATTTTTCAGTCGGGGTATGTAGCGAAGCTCTAACCCCTCGAATTTCTTCTCCAGCTTTCTCACTGCATTGCAATAACCAGTCATGGCTGGACTTCTGACGTCCCATTCCTTCATCACTTGATTGACCACCAAATCTGAGTTGCCATAGACCATGAGGTGACGGACGCCAAGTGAAATGGCCATGCGCAACCCATATAAAAGTGCTTCGTATTCTGCCTCGTTGTTAGAGGAATCAAAGTGGATTTGAAGAACATATCTAAGTTTATCTCCTCTGGGGGAGATCAACACCACTCCGGCGCCGGAACCATTTAGCATATTGGAACCGTCAAAGAACATGGTCCAATGCTCCGAGTGAACCTGAGTCGGCAGTTGTTGTTCAATCCACTCGGCGACGAAATCCGCGATTACCTAGGACTTGATAGCTTTCTTTGCCTCAAACTTGATATCTAGGGGAAAGAGTTCGATCGCCCATTTTGCCACTCGACCGGTTGCATCCCTGTTATGCAGGATCTCTGACAATGGAGCGTCGCTGATGACTGTAATGGAATGATCAGAGAAGTAGTGAGCAACTTTCTTGGTGGTCATATAAATCCCATATACAAGCTTCTGATAGTGAGGATATCTTTGCTTTGACGGGGTCAAGACTTCAGAAATATAATATACTGGGCGCTGAACTTTGAAGGTTTTCCCTTCCTCTTCCCGCTCGACCGTAAGTACCGTACTGACGACTTGTCCTGTGGCTGCAATGTAAAGCAGCAAAGGCTCCTTGCTGATTGGGGCAGCAAGCACCGGCTGGGTGGAGAGCAGAGCTTTGAGCTCTGCAAATGCTGCATCAGCTTCAGGAGTCCACTCGAACTTGTCGGTCTTCTTCATCAATCGGTAAAGAGGCAATGCCTTTTCACCGAGATGAGATATGAATCGACTTAGGGCGTCCAAGCAACCAGTAAGCTTCTGGACGTCGTGCACTCGCACAGGGCTTTTCATTCGGAGTATAGTGCCAACTTTTTCTGGATTGGCATCGACTCCCCGTTCGGAAACGAGAAAACCGAGTAACTTTCCGCCAGGGACTCCGAATGTGCACTTTGATGGATTAAGCTTGATATCATACCTCCTGAGGTTGGCAAAGGTTTCGGCAAGGTTAGTCAGCAGGTCAGAACCCTTCCGTGACTTGACCACGATATCATCCATGTATGCTTCTACGTTTTGACTGATTTGAGTGAGTAAACACTTCTGAATCATCCTCATGAATGTAGCTCCGGCATTCTTGAGGCCGAATGGCATGGTAACATAACAGAAGCACCCGAATGGAGTGATGAAAGTTGTCTTGATCTCGTCAGGTCCATACAGACGGATCTGATGGTACCCAGAATAGGCGTCCAAGAAAGACAGTCGCTCACATCCAACGGTCGAGTCGACTATCTGGTCGATGCGGGGGAGAGGAAAATGATCTTTCGGGCAGGCCCGATTGATATGTTTAAAATCAATGCACATGCGAAGTGACTTGTCCTTCTTGGGGACCATGACAACGTTGGCGAGCCACTCGGAGTGGTAGATTTCTCGGATGAACTCCGCTGCTAAGAGACGAGCCACTTCCTCGCCAATAGCCTTTCTCTTTTGGACGGCGGGCCGTCGGAGATGTTCCTTGACAGGTTTTACTTTTGAGTCGACTCTCAGGCGATGCTCAGCCAGCTCCCTGGGAACACCTGGCATGTCAGAAGGCTTCCATGTGAAAATGTCCCAGTTCTCACAGAGGAACTGGATGAGCGCTTCTTCCTATTTGGAGTCGAGTGTTGTCGAGATATGAGTCGGAGCGGTGCTGGGGTCGGTCGGGTGGATGTGAGCTGTCTTCGTATCGCCAGTCGACTGGAAAGCTGACTCTGTAGCGGGCTTCTTGGCTCGCAACAGATCGCTCGAGTCTGCAATCTTCTGGTATCCTGCAACTCCACCACTGCCATCTGCGCGTCGGTGATCCTCGAACCTTTCTGAAAACATTCTTCCGCTTTCTTCCGATTGCCCGTAATGGTGATCACACCTTTGGGGCCAGGCATCTTCAATTTGAGATACACGTAACATGGTCGGGCCATGAAGCGTGCATAAGCCGGCCTGCCCAGAATAGCGTGATAGGCACTCTGGAAGTCCACAACTTCAAACGTCAACTTTTCTTTATGGTAATTCTTGGAATCACCGAAAACCACATCAAGAGCAATCTGGCCGAGTGATTCAGCCTTCTTCCCAGGAATGACTCCATGGAAACTCATGTTGCTGGCACTGAGTCTGGACATCAGAATGCCCATCCCTTTCAACGTCTCAGCGTATAATATGTTCAAACCACTGCCGCCATCCATCAGGACTTTGGTCAGTCGAGTGCCTTCAACAAATGGGTCGACCACCAAAGCTTGCCTCCCAGGGGTGACGATGTGTATTGGGTGGTCGGACTGGTCGAATGTTATGGCAGTCTGAGACCATTTCAGGTAACTAGGTGTCGCCGGAGCGACCATATTCACCTCTCGGTTAATAACTTGCAGTCGACTTTTGCTCTCAACATCAGCAAAAATCATCAGGGTGGAATTGACTTGAGGGTATCCGTCATCACTGTCCTCTTTGTCCTCGACCTTGTCTGACTCCTTTTCCTTACCCTTGGGCTGCTTGCGCTGGAACTGCTGGATCAAGAGTCGACACTGCCGAGTGGTATGTTTCGAGTAAATGAAATTACCCTCTTCATCTTTCTTTGTGTGGACGAGACATGGTAAATCCAACACATCATTCCCCTCCTGGTATTTAACCTTTTTGGGATTCCAAGGCCCTTTAGGTTTCCCTTTAGACTTTCCTTGGGCCAAAGCTAAGGCTTCCCCGGGAGCCGCTGGCTCGGCTTTCCGCTTCTGTTTCCGATTGGAATTGCCTCCGGTTTCTTGGGCGAATGACTTGAGCTTGCCACTCCTGAGTCGATCCTCATCTTCACCATTAGCGTACTTGGTGGCAATCTCCATCATCCGATTCAGGGACATATCTCCGGTTCGACCGAATTTCTAATTCAGCTCTCTGTACTTGACGCCTTCCTTGAAGGCACAAACTGCTTGGTGGTCGGGCACATTCTCCACCGAGTGATGTAACGTGATCCATCTCTGGATGTAATCCCTCAAAGTTTCATTCGGCTTTTGCACACAAGACCGCAGTTCCGCCAGTCCTGCTGCTCGCTTGCATGTGCCTTCAAATGTGGTGACGAACACTCGGGAGAGATCTTCCCAAGTGTAAATGCTGCTAGGCGCTAGCTGGTTTAGCCATGCTCTGGCCGAGCCGTCCAACATGAGAGGCAGGTGCTTCATGGCCACTTCATCATTGCCGCCGCCAATCTGGACGGCCACTCGGTAGTCCTCAAGCCAAGTATCGGGCTTGGACTCGCCAGTGAACTTACCGACTCCAGTCGCCAACCTGAAATTGGGAGGAATCACAGCAGCCCTGATGGCTCTACTAAAGCACTCTTGCCCCGAAACATGTACTCTGCCGCTGGCAGGCGCATCTCTGTCATGGCCTTCTCGGTGAGCCCTGTTCCTGTCGACCAAACCCTGGACGAGGATGGATCTCGCGTCAAAGCCTGGCCCTCTGGGGTCAACTGGAATCCTTCGCCCACCACTATGAGGGCACCTGTCATCCTGCTGGCGAGGCACATATGACCCGCTCCTCGGGGGAGGTGTGGGCACTCGATGTCGACCGTCACGATCGACTCGGTGATCATATTGCTCATGGTTCCCATACTGGTCACGCTGGTCTCCACGTCCCTCACGCCTCGGGGGCGATCTCGGGCTGTGAGCCGACTGGACTGTGTCCGCGGCAACGGATCTGCTGTGAATCTTGTTCCGCGACTGAGAAACAGCGGAATTCTGATCTCCTGCTGCCCGGAGTAACGCTCTAATCTGCAGCAAGCCTCTGCCAGCCTCCGACTAGGAAGGCTGAATCGACTCCGCTATACGGGCCGCAACTGCTAAATTATGAATCGGAGTCCGATATACCTGCGGGGGCGGGAAGAGCTGACGTCGACTGGATTCGGGAACCCGTTGTCGCGCACGCTCGTCGAGTGCTCGCTGGAGGTTCTCCAGTCGAGTGCGCTCGGCCAAGTTTGCCAGGCGCACGTCCTCCAAGGCGTGAGCCTCAGGGGTTTCTCCAACGATAGGAGTGTGTAGCGCATCCATGTTCTGACGGCGAAGTTCTTCTCTCTGCAGCGACGTGAGAGGCTCTGGAAGATACTCCTCATGGGGACGCGACGGGTCGCCTCCTCCTACACCTCCGTCGGTGCGGGTAAAACCGGGGGGACTGGTCGGTCCATCGACCATCAGAACCTTCGCCGTCGGATCGCTGCTGTCGCACTCGGATGCAGTCTCTTCGGAGCCAGTCGATAGGTCGAACAGGCCGTAGAGGGATTTGTCGGGCTCGATCGCCGTGACTTGAGGGGTGGCCGACTGACGGGCCACCGCGTGTCTCACCCACCGCCGAAGCCTCGACCGACCGGAGCGCTTGCACCGGCGGGAAGAGGGGAGGGAGGGCAACACAGGAGCCGACCGGTAGGGGGTCGACGGTTGCCGCAGGAGAACGCCGCGGACGCACGCGCTAAAGTGCGTTGCCCCACGGATAGGGAGCGCGTCCACGTCAAGCGAAGCCTCCTAAAGCCAGGCGGAGTCGTCGGCGATGAACGTGAGCGCGCCGAGACAGATCTCGCGGCCCTCCACCAAAACTCCGTCGAAAACCATGATGATTCGGGTCGGAAAAGATCGCAACTCCTCCAACAAAACGCTAAAACACCTGCCCCAAGGTGGGCGCCAACTGTCGTGGTTCTAAGTCTGACAGTAATGTTGGGGGGTAAGTATGGAGAGGCGAGATCTTAGCTATGGAGAAGTTGTAAGGACGCAAGGTTTACGAGTTCAGGCCCTTCTCGGAAGAAGTAATAGCCCTACGTCTCGGAGCCCGGAGGCGGTCGACTGGATTATGTGAGTATGAGTTACAGAGGTGCGAACCCTTGTCTCGGAGGAGGGGGGTGGCTTATATAGAGTGCGCCAGGACCCCGGTCGGCCCACGTTACGAAGGGTTCAATGTACATTAAGGTAGGGCGTTACTGATAACGCTAGTAATAAAGTGCTATGATGACCATAAAAGCTACTTAATGACCGACCGTTAGCGTGCGGAGTGACTTTAGGTCTCCTGGCCGTCGAGCGGTTGGATCTTGGTCGAGTAATTGCTTCTTGGTCGAATGTCTTCGAGTCTGTCGAGTGGAACACCTCCAAGTCGATTGAAAGGTGATTTATTCTAGAGGTGTCCTTGGGTAGGGTAGTTAGGACAGGTCCGTGACCCTACCCTAGGTACATAGCTTCATCAACTACATACAGAGCAAAATAAGTGAATCTACAATCTAAAATATTACGTGATGACGGTGATGATGAAGCTACCGGCGTAGGGCTTCGCCTAAGCACTACGACGATATGACCGAGGTGTGTAACTGTGGAAGGGGGCACCACACATGGCTAAGAGAAGACTTGGTGTGTCTTTGGGGTGCCCCCTCCCACATATATAAAGGGGGCGGAGAGGTGGTCGGCCCTAGGGGCGCGTTATGGGGGGAGTCCTACTTGGACTCCCGATCCAAGTAGGATTCGCCCCCTTCCTATTCCAAGTAGGAGAAGAAGAGAAGGAAGGAGGGGCGTCGCCCCCACCCCTTGTCCAATTCGGACTGGGCAGGGGGGCGCCACCTCCTGGTCGGCCCTCTCTCTTCTCCACTAAGGCCCATGGTGGCCCATTAACCTCCGGGGGGGGGGGGGGTTCCGGTAACCCCGGTTCTCCGAAATGACCCGAACCATTCCGGTGTCCGAATGTAGCCTTCCAATATATGAATCTTTATGTCTCGACCATTTCGAGACTCCTCGTCATGTCCGTGATCTCATACGGGACTCCGAACAAACTCCGGTTCATCAAAACACGAAACTCATAATACAAATTGTCTTCGAATGTTCAGCGTGCGGACCCTATGATACGTCCATTTTGCATCATGCTTTTATATCGATATTTATTGCATTATGGGCTGTTATCACACATTATGTCACAATACTTATGCCTTTTCTCTCTTATTTTTACAAGGTTTACATGAAGAGGTAGAATGCTGGCAGCTGGATTTCTGGGCTGGAAAAGGAGCAAATATTAGATACCTATTCTTCATAACTCCAAAAGTCCTGAAACTCTATGAAAGCCAGTTTTGGGATATATAAAAAATATTGGGCGAAGAAAGCACCAGAGGGGGGCCACCCACCGTCCAAGAGAGTGGGGGCGCGTCCTACCCCCTAGGCGCGCCCCCTGCCTCGTGGGCCCCCTAGCAGGCCTTCATTGCCCATCTTTTGCTATATGAAGTCTTTCGCCCTGGAAAAAAATACAGAGGAAGCTTTCGGGATGAAGCGCCGCTGTCTCGAGGCGGAACCTTGGCGGAGCCAATCTAGGGCTCTGCCGGAGCTGTTCTTCCGGGGAAACATCCCTCCGGGAGGGGGAAATCGTCACCATCATCATCACCATCGATCCTCATCTCGGGAGGGGTTCAATCTCCATCAACATCTTCACTAGCACCATCTCATCTCAAACCCTAGTTCATCTCTTGTATCCGATCTTTGTCTCAAAACCTCATATTGGTACCTGTGGGTTGCTAGTAGTGTTGATTACTCCTTGTAGTTGATGCTAGTTGGTTTATTCAGTGGAAGATCATATGTTCAGATCATTCATGCATATTAATACACCTCTAATTATGAACATGAATATGATTTGTGAGTAGTTACGTTTGTTCCTGAGGACATGGGAGAAGTCTTGCTATAAGTAGTCATGTGAATTTGGTATTCGTTCGATATTTTGATGAGATGTATGTTGTCTCTCCTCTAGTGGTATCATGTGAACGTCGACTACATGACACTTCACCATTGTTTGGGCCTAGGGGAAGGCATTGGGAAGTAATAAGTAGATGATGGGTTGCTAGAGTGACAGAAGCATAAACCCTAGTTTATGCGTTGCTTCGTAAGGGGCTGATTTGGATCCACATGTTTCATGCTATGGTTAGGTTTACCTTAATACTTCTTTTGTAGTTGTGGATGCTTGCAAGAGGGGTTAATCATAAGTGGGATCCTTGTCCAAGGAAGGGCAGTACCCAATCACCGGTCCACCCACATATCAAATTATCAAAGTAATGAACGCGAATCATATGAGCATGATGAAAACTAGCTTGACGATAATTCCCATGAGTCATCGGGAGCATTTTCCTTTATATAACAGTTTGTCCAGGCTTGTCCTTTTCTACAAAAAGGATTGAGCCACCTTGCTGAACCTTGTTTACTTTTGTTACTTGTTACCCGTTACAAATTACCTTATCACAAAACTATCTGTTACCGATAATTTCAGTGCTTGCAGAGAATACCTTACTGAAAACCGCTTATCATTTCCTTCTGCTTCTCGTTGGGTTCGACACTCTTACTTATCTAAAGGACTACGATAGATCCCCTATACTTGTGGGTCATCAAGACTCTTTTCTGGCGTCGTTGCAGGGGAGTGAAGCGCCTTTGGTAGGTGGAATTTGGTAAGGAAAAATTTATATAGTGTGCTGAAATTTACTGTCACTTGTTACTATGGAAAGTAATCCTTTGAGGGGCTTGTTCAGGGTATCTTCACCCCGACCAGTAGAGCAAAGAGTTGCTCCTCAACCAACTAAACCTACTGAAAATGTTTACTTTGAAATTCCTTCGGGTATGATAGAGAAACTGCTAGCTAATCCTTTCACAGGAGATGGAACATTACATCCCGACTTGCACCTAATCTACGTGGATGAAGTTTGTGGATTATTTAAGCTTGCAGGTATACCCAAGGATGTTATCAAGAAGAAGGTCTTCCCTTTATCTTTGAAGGGAAAGGCATTGAAATGGTTTAGGCTATGCGATGATATTGGATCGTGGAACTACAACCGATTGAAATTGGAATTTCATCAGAAGTTTTATCCTATGCATCTGGTTCATCGTGATCGTAATTATATATATAATTTTTGGCCTCGCAAAGGAGAAAGTATCTCTCAAGCTTGGGGGAGGCTTAAGTCAATGTTATATTCATTCCCCAATCATGAGCTCTCAAGAGAAATTATTATTCAAAATTTTTATGCTCAGCTTTCTCTCAATAACCGCTCCATGCTTGATACTTCTTGTACTGGTTCTTTTATGATGAAGACTATTGAATGCAGATGGGATTTATTGGAAAGAATTAAACGCGACTCTGAAGATTGGGAACTCGACGAAGGTAAGGAGTCAGGTATAACACCTAAGTTTGATTGTGTTAAATCTTTTATGGATACCGATGCTTTTCGTGAATTTAGCACTAAATATGGACTTAACTTTGAGATATTAGCTTCTTTCTGTGAATCATTTGCTACTCATGTTGATCTCCCTAAGGAGAAGTGGCTTAAATATCATCCTCCCATTGAAGTAAAAGTAGTTGAACCTATTAAAGTTGAAGAAAATACTATCACTTATAATGTTGATCCTATTGTTCCTACTGCTTATATAGAGAAACCACCTTTCACTGATAGAATAAAGGATCATGCTAAAGCTTCAACTATGGTTCGTAAGAGCAATGCTAGAACACCTACACCAACTGAGCAAATTAAAGTTGAACCTAGTATTTCTATTGTTAAATATCTCTTGGTCGATAATATTGATGGGCATGTTATTTACTTTTGTGATGAAGCTGCTAGAATTGCTAGACCCGATACTAAAGATAAGCATAGACCTGTTGTTGGCATGCCTGTTGTTTCTGTTAAAATAGGAGATCATTGTTATGTAGCGACCAGACCTCAAACAGTCTGATCTCTGTGCTCCGGTGTCATCCCTGGATCAGTAATGCTGACACCACACAGTACTCGGAGGATTTATAACAGAGTAGCAATCACACACTTATTACATCGAGTGTCTCAAAAGAGAACTTATTACAATAAATATGGCGTAAGGCCATCTAATAACGATAACAGCGGAAGCCTTGGAAGATAAGTGAGTCCATCAACTCCAACGGCATCACTAATTATAGAACCACGACCTAAAAACTCCTTAATCGTTGTCTGAGAAGTCTGCAACATTAACGTTGCAGCCCGAAACGGGTCAGCACATGGAATATGCTGGCAATGTAACACATAGAGAGTAATGGAATGAAATTGCTATACTATATGCATATTTGGCTGGTGGAAAGCTCTATGGTTACAGTTTTGCGTAAAGCCAATTTTTCCCTGCTGCAAAGGAATAAATTTATTTAACTATCATGGTAGTTGTTAAACATTGAGAATGGTTGACAGCATTCTCAATCCCAATTAAGCATCATCATTAAACAAAACCCAATAAATTAATTTAGAGTAACATGTTGAGATTCACATGATAATCCAAGTACTAGATACTGAAAACGTCCATAACCGGGGACACGACTAACCATGATTAGTTTATTACACTCTGCATAGGTTTGCGCACTTTTCCCCACAAGACTCGATCGCCTACGTTTGGTTTCTCGCACTACATGGTGTTTGAGAAGATGGATGACCGAGACACAGTCTTTCAGAAGCGCTAGCACCTTATGATTGGGTAGACCGTACCACCTACATCCCCTACATCTGCTAGTCTACCACTGTAAGAGTTCGCACGACTTAGTCAACTATGCTAGTGTTGGAGAACGTAGCATAAATTCAAAATTTTCCTACGTGTCACCAAGATCTATCTATGGAGTCATCTAGCAACAAGGGAGGAGTGGATCTACATACCCTTGTAGATCGCGTGCGGAAGCGTTCAAGAGAACGGGGTTGATGGAGTCGTACTCGTCGTGATCCAAATCACCGATGATCCTAGTGCCGAATGGACGGCACCTCCGCGTTCAACACATGTACGGAGCAGCAACGTCTCCTCCTTCTTGATCCAGCAAGGGGAAGGAGTGGTTGATGGAGATCCAGCAACACGACGGCGTGGTGGTGGGAGTAGCGGGATTCCAACAGGGCTTCGCCAAGCACTGCGGGAGGAGGGAGGTGTGTCATGGGAGGGAGAGGGAGGCGCCAGGGCTTGGGTATTGTTTGCCCTCCCTTCCCCCACTATATATAGGGCCAAGGGAGAGGGGGAGGGCGCAGCCTTGCCCCTTCCTCCAAGGAAGGGTGCGGCCAAGGGGGGGAGGAGTCCATCCTCCCCAAGGCACCTCGGAGGTGCCTTCCCCTTTTAGGACTCTCCCCTCCTCTTGTCCCTTTGGCGCATGGGCCTCTAGGGGCTGGTGCCCTTGGCCCATGTAGGCCAAGGCGCACCCCCTACAGCCCATGTGGCCCCCGGGGAAGGTGGCCCCACCCGGTGGACCCCCGGGACCCTTCCGGTGGTCCCGGTACAATACCGGTGACCCCGAAACTTGTCCCGATGGCCGAAATAGCACTTCCTATATATAATTCTTTACCTCTGGACCATTCTGGAACTCCTCGTGACGTCTGGGATCTCATCCGGGACTCCGAACAACATTCGGGTTACCGCATACTAATATCTCTATAACCCCAGCGTCACCGAACCTTAAGTGTGTAGACCCTACGGGTTCGGGAGACATGCAGACATGACCGAGATGACTCTCCGGTCAATAACCAACAGCGGGATCTGGATACCCATGTTGGCTCCCACATGTTCCATGATGATCTCATCGGATGAACCACGATGTCAAGGACTTAATCAATCCCGTATACAATTCCCTTTGTCTAGCGGTACGATACTTGCCCGAGATTCGATCGTCGGTATCCCGATACCTTGTTCAATCTCATTACCGGCAAGTCTCTTTACTCGTTCCGTAACACATCATCCTGTGATCAACTCCTTGATCACATTGTGCACATTATGATGATGTCCTACCGAGTGGGCCTAGAGATACCTCTCCGTTTACACGGAGTGACAAATCCCAGTCTCGATTCGTGCCAACCCAACAGACACTTTCGGAGATACCCGTAGTGTACCTTTATAGCCACCCAGTTACATTGTGACGTTTGGCACACCCAAAGCACTCCTACGGTATCCGGGAGTTGCACAATCTCATGGTCTAAGGAAATGATACTTGACATTAGAAAAGCTTTAGCATACGAACTATACGATCTAGTGCTATGCTTAGGATTGGGTCTTGTCCATCACATCATTCTCCTAATGATGTGATCCCGTTATCAACGACATCCAATGTCCATGGTCAGGAAACCGTAACCATCTATTGATCAACGAGCTAGTCAACTAGAGGCTTACTAGGGACATGGTGTTGTCTATGTATCCACACATGTATCTGAGTTTCCTATCAATACAATTCTAGCATGGATAATAAACGATTATCATGAACAAGGAAATATAATAATAATATATTCATTATTGCCTCTAGGGCATATTTCCAACAGTCTCCCACTTGCACTAGAGTCAATAATCTAGTTCACATCGATATGTGATTAACACTCAAGGTCACATCCCCATGTGACTAACACCCAAAATAATCTAGTTCACATTTACCATGTGATTAACACTGGGTTTGATCATGTTATGCTTGTGAGAGAGGTTATAGTCAACCGGTCTGAACCGTTCAGATCCGTGTGCGCTTTACAAATCTCTTTGTCATCTCCTATATGCAACTACTACGCTACATTTGGAGCCATTCCAAATAACTGTTCTACTTGGAGCTATTCTAAATTGTTGCTCCATTATACGTATCCGGTATCTCTACTCAGAGCTATCCGGATAGGTGTTAAGCTTGCATCGACGTAACCCTTTACGACGAACTCTTTTACCACCTCCATAATCGAGAAAATTCCTTAGTCCACTAGTTACTAAGGATAACTTTGACCGCTGTCTTGTGATCCATTCTTGGATCACTCTTGTACCCCTTGACTGACTCATGGCAAGGCACATTTCAGGTGCGGTACACAGCATAGCATACTGTAGGGCCTATGTCTTAAGCATAGGGGATGACCTTCGTCCTTTCTTTCTATTCTGCCGTGGTCGAGCTTTAAGTCTTAACTTCATACCTTACCACTCGGGCAAGAACTCCTTCTTTGACTGATCCATCTTGAACACCTTCAAGATCATGTCAAGGTATGTGCTCATTTGAAAGTACCATTAAGCGTTTTGATCTATCCCCATAGATCTTGATGCTCAATGTTCAAGTAGCTTAATCCAGGCCTTCCATTGAAAACACTTTCAAATAACCCTATATGCTTTCCAGAAATCCTACGTCATTTCTGATCCATAATATGTCAACAACATATACTCATCAGAAATTCTATAGTGCTCCCACTCACTTCTTTGGAAATACAAGTTTCTCATAAACTTTGTATAAACCCAAAATCTTTGATCATCTCATCAAAGCGTACATTCCAACTCCGAGATGCTTACTCCAGTCCTTAGAAAGATTACTGGAGCTTTGCATACTTATTAGCATCTTTCAGGATTGACAAAACCTTCCGGTTGTATCACATACGACCTTTCCTCAAGAAAATCGTCGAGGAAACAATGTTTCGACATCCTATTTGCAAGATTTCATAAATAATGCAGTAATCACTAATATAATTCCAACAGACTCTTAGCATCGCTACGAGTGAGAAAGTCTCATCGTAGTCAACTCCTTGAACTTGTCGGGAAACATCTTAACGACAAGTCGAGCTTTCTTAATGGTGACATTTACCATCATTGTCTATCTTCCTTTTAAAATCCATCTGTACTCAACAGCCTTACGACTATCAAGTAGTTCTTCCAAAGTCTACACTTTGTTTTCATACATGGATCCTCTCTCGGATTTTATGGTCTTGAGCCATTTATCAGAATCCGGGCCCACCATCGCTTCTCCATAGCTCGTAGGTTCATTGTTGTCTAGCAACATGACTTCCAAGACAGGGTTACGTACCACTTTGAAGTAGTACGCATCCTTGTCGACCTACGAGGTTTGGTAGTGACTTGATCTGAAGTTTCATGATCACTATCATAAGCTTCCACTTCAATTGGTATAGGTGCCACAGGAACAACTTCATGTGCCCTGCCACACACTAGTTGAAGAGACGGTTCAATAACCTCATCAAGTCTCCACCATCCTCCCACTCAATTCTTTCGAGAGAAACTTTTCCTCGAGAAAGGACCCGATTCTAGAAACAATCCCTTATTGCTTTTGAATCTGAGACAGGAGGTATACCCAACTGTTTTGGGTGTCCTATGAAGATGCATTTATCTGCTTTGGGTTCGAGCTTACCAGCATGAAACTTTTTCACATAAGCGTCGCAGCCCCAAACTTTTAAGAAATGACAGCTTAGGTTTTCTCTAAACCATAGTTCATACGGTGTCATCTCATCGGAATTATGTGGTGACCCTTTTTAAAGTGAATGTGGTTGTCTCTAATGCCTAACCCATAAACTATCGTGGTAATTCGATAAGAGACATCATGGTATGCATCATATCCAATAGGGTGATGTTCGGACACACCATCACACTATGGTGTTCCAGGCTGTATTAGTTGTGAAACAATTTCCACAATGTCTTAATTCTGTGCCAAACTCGTAATTTAGATATTCATCTCTATGATCATATCATAGATATTTTATCCTCTTGTCACGACGATCTTTCAACTTCACCCTGAAATTTCTTGAACCTTTCAACAATTCAGACTCGTGATTCATCAAGTAAATATACTCAACATCTACTCAAATTATCTGTGAAGTAAGAGCATAACGATATCCACTACACGCCTCAGCACTCATTGGACTGCACACATCAAAATGTATTACTTCCAACAAGTTGCTTTCTAGTTCCATTTTACTGAAACCGAGGCTTTCAGTCATCTTGCCCATGTGGTATGATTTGCATGTCTCAAGTGATTCAAAAATCAAGTGAGTCCAAACGGTCCATTTGCATGGAGTTTCTTCATGCATATACACCAATAGACATGGTTCGCATGTCTCAAACTTTTCAAAAATGAGTGAGTCCAAAGATCCATCAACATGGAGCTTGTTCATGCGTTTTTATACCGATATGACTTAAGTGGAAGTGCCACAAGTAGGTGGTACTATCATTACTATCTTATATCTTTTGGCATGAACATGTGTATCACTATGATAGAGATTCAATGAACCATTCATTTTAGGTGCAAGACCATTGAAGGTATTATTCAAATAAACAGAGTAACCATTATTCTCCTTAAATGAATAACCGTATTGCGATAGACGTAATCCAATCATGTCTATGCTCAACGCAAACACCAATCTCGATGGTAGAGGGAGCGTACGATGCTTGATCATATCAACATTGGAAACACTTCCAACACATATCGTCAGCTCACCTTTAGCTAGTCTCCGTTTATTCCGTAGCTTTTATTTCGAGTTACTAACACTTAGCAACCGAACCGGTATCTAATACCCTGGTGCTACTAGGAGTACTAGTAAAGTACACATTAACATAATGTATATCAAATATACTTCTATCGACCTTGCCAGCCTTCTTATCTACCAAGTATCTAGGGTAATTCTGCTCCCGTGGCTGTTCCCTTTATTACAGAAGCACTTAGTCTCGGGTTTGGGTTCAACCTTGGGTTTCTTCACTAGAGCAGCAGCTGATTTGCCATTTCATGAAGTATCCCTTCTTGCCCTTGCCCTTTTTAAAACTAGTGGTTTCACTAACCATCAACAATTGATGCTCCTTCTTGATTTCTACTTTCGCGGTGTCAAACATCGCGAGTATTTCAAGGATCATCATATCTATCCCTGATATGTTATAGTTCATCACGAAGCTCTAGCAGCTTGGTGGTAATGACTTCGGAGAAACATCACTATCTCATCTGGAAGATCAACTCCCACTTGATTCAAATGATTGTTGTATTCAGACAGTTTGAGCACAAGCTCAACAATTGAGCTTTTCTCCCTTAGTTTGCAGGCTAAGAAAATCGTCGGAGGTCTTATACCTCTTGACGTGGGCACGAGCCTGAAATCCCAATTTCAGTCCTTGGAACATCTCATATGTTCTGCAATGTTTCAAAAACGTCTTTGGTGCCTCAATTCTAAACCATTTAGCATTACTCACTGAACTATCATATAGTCATCAAAACATGTATGTCAGATGTTCGCAACATCCACAGACGACGTTCGAGGTTCAGCACACTGAGCGGTGCATTAAGGACATAAGCCTTCTATGAAGCAATGAGGACAATCCTCAGTTTACGGACCTAGTCAGCATAATTGCTACTATCAACTTTCAACTAAATTTTCTCTAGGAACATATCTAAACAGTAGAACTAAAGCGCGAGCTACGACATAATTTGCAAAATCCTTTTGACTATGTTCAGGATAAACAAGTTCATCTTATGAACTCCCACTCAGATAGACATCCCTCTAGTCATCTAAGTGATTACATGATCCGAGTCAACTAGGCCGTGTCTGATCATCACGTGAGACGGACTAGTCAACATCGGTGAACATCTTCATGTTGATCGTATCTTCTATACGACTCATGTTCGACCTTTCGATCTTCTGTGTTTCGAGGCCATGTCTGTACATGATAGGCTCGTCAAGTCAACCTAAGTGTTTCGCGTGTGTAATCTGGCTTACACCCGTTGTATGTGAACGTAAGAATCTAACACCCGATCGTCACGTGGTGCTTCGAAACACGAACTGTCGTAACGGTGCACAGTTAGGGGGAACACTTTCTTGAAATTTTAACGAGGGTTCATCTTATTTACTACCGTCGTTCTAAGCAAATAAGATGTATAAACATGATAAACATCACATGCAATCAAATAGTGACATGATATGGCCAATATCATATTGCTCCTTTTGATCTCCATCTTCGGGGCTCCATGATCATCATCATCACTGGCATGACACCATGATCTCCATCATCATGATCTCCATCATTGTGTCTCCATGAAGTTGTCTCGCCAACTATTAGTTCTACTACTACAGCTAACGGTTAGCAATAAAGTAAAGTAATTACATGACGTTTATGTTGACACGCAGGTCATAAATAAATTAAGACAACTCCTATGGCTCCTGCCGGTTGTCATACTCATCGACATGCAAGTCGTGATTCCTATTACAAGAACATGAGCAATCTCATACATCACATATATCATTCATCACATGCTTTGGCCATATCACATCACATAGCATACCCTGCAAAAACAAGTTAGACGTCCTCTAATTGTTGTTGCATGTTTTACGTGGCTGCTATGGGTTTCTAGCAAGAATGTTTCTTACCTACGCAAAAACCACAACGTGATATGCCAATTGCTATTTACCCTTCATAAGGACCCTTTTCATCGAATCCGATCCGACTAAAGTGGGAGAGACAGACACCCGCCAGCCACCTTATGCAACTAGTGCATGTTTGTCGGTGGAACTAGTCTCACGTAAGAGTACGTGTAAGGTCGGTCCGGGCCGCTTCATCCCACGATGCCGCCGAATCAAGATAAGACTAGTAACGGCAAGCATATTGAACAAAATCAACGCCCACAACTACTTTGTGTTCTACTCGTGCATAGAAACTACGCATAGACCTAGCTCATGATGCCACTGTTGGAGAACGTAGCATAAATTCAAAATTTTCCTACATGTCACCAAGATCTATCTATGGAGTCATATAGCAACAAGGGAGGAGTGGATCTACATACCCTTGTAGATCGCATGCGGAAGCGTTCAAGAGAACGGGGTTGATGCAGTTGTACTCGTCGTGATCCAAATCACCGATGATCCTAGCGCCGAACGGACGGCACCTCCGCGTTCAACACACGTACGGAGCAGCGACGTCTCCTCCTTCTTGATCCAGCAAGGGGGAAGGAGAGGTTGATGGAGATCTAGCAACACGACGGCGTGGTGGTGGAAGTAGCGGGATTCCAACAGGGCTTTGCCAAGCACTGCGGGAGGAGGGAGGTGTGTCATGGGAGGGAGAGGGAGGCGCCAGGGCTTGGGTATTGTTTGCCCTCCCTTCCCCCACTACATATAGGGCCAAGGGAGAGGGGGAGGGCGCAGCCTTCCCCCTTCCTCCAAGGAAGGGTGCGGCCAAGGGGGGGAGGAGTCCATCCTCCCCAAGGCACCTCGGAGGTGCCTTCCCCTTTTAGGACTCTCCCCTCCTCTTGTCCCTTTGGTGCATGGGCCTCTAGGGGCTGGTGCCCTTGGCCCATGTAGGCCAAGGCGCACCCCCTACAGCCCATGTGGCCCCCGGGGAAGGTGGCCCCACCCTGTGGACCCCCGGGACCCTTCCGGTGGTCCCGGTACAATACCGGTGACCCCGAAACTTGTCCCGATGGCTGAAATAGCACTTCCCATATATAATTCTCTACCTCCGGACCATTCCGGAACTCCCCGTGACGTCTGGGATCTCATCCAGGACTCCGAACAACATTCGGGTTACCGCATACTAATATCTCTATAACCCCAGCGTCACCGAACCTTAAGTGTGTAGACCCTACGGGTTCGGGAGACATGCAGACATGACCGAGATGACTCTTCGGTCAATAACCAACAGCGGGATCTGGATACCCATGTTGGCTCCCACATGTTCCACGATGATCTCATCGGATGAACCACGATGTCAAGGACTTAATCAATCCCGTATACAATTCCCTTTGTCTAGCGGTATGATACTTGCCCGAGATTCGATCGTCGTTATCCCGATACCTTGTTCAATCTCGTTATCGGCAAGTCTCTTTACTCGTTCCGTAACACATCATCCCGTGATCAACTCCTTGATCACATTGTGCACATTATGATGATGTCCTACCGAGTGGGCCCAGAGATACCTCTCCGTTTACACGGAGTGACAAATCCCAGTCTCGATTCGTGCCAACCCAACAGACACTTTCGGCGATACCCGTAGTGTACCTTTATAGCCACCCAGTTACGTTGTGACGTTTGGCACACCCAAAGCACTCCTACGGTATCCGGGAGTTGCACAATCTCATGGTCTAAGGAAATGATACTTGACATTAGAAAAGCTTTAGCATACGACCTACACGATCTAGTGCTATGCTTAGGATTGGGTCTTGTCCATCACATCATTCTCCTAATGATGTGATCCCGTTATCAACGACATACAATGTCCATGGTCAGGAAACCGTAACCATCTATTAATCAACGAGCTAGTCAACTATAGGCTTACTAGGGACATGGTGTTTCTATGTATCCACACATGTATCTGAGTTTCCTATCAATACAATTCTAGCATGGATAATAAACGATTATCATGAACAAGGAAATATAATAATAATAAATTTATTATTGCCTCTAGGGCATATTTCCAACAGCTAGAGCCCATAATAGCTTGTGGCTGCACACGGAAGTTTCTAGTATGAATAGTCTCATGATCCCTTTGAGCCTGGGTGGCGGTCCAAAAGAAAAACAGGCAAGTCCTAGAATACCCAGGTGCCTCAATCCACCCAAATGTGTGTTTAAATTTCCACCTTAAATAAACCATTAATTAACAACCTCACGTCTGTCATGGATAACACTCACCCAATCCACGTCTACTAGCATAGCATGGCATAATAAGCAAACGCAGAAGTAACTCCCAAAGGTTTGAAAATAAACAGGTAATAGGTACTACCTCAACTACTTCCCATCCCACAATTTAATTAGATCCTAATCATGCAATGTGTGAGGATAGATCTAATGCAATAAACCTGGGTAGTAGAAAAAGTATGATCAAAGTGTTACTTGCCTTGCTGATGATCCGGGAAACCTAGTGATTCGAAGTAACAAGCAGCGCACTCCGGGTACTTTATCGCAAACAAACAAACAAGCATACAATAAGTAATCATATAATGCACGGGTAAAACTCAAATAAGAGATCTAACCAGAAGGTTCAACTTAAGAACTCTGGTTTGCAAAAAGAATCAAATCCAACGAAGCAACGAAAGTCAAACGGCAAAAGAAAACAACTTCGTTCTACTAATCTGGATCTAAGGCAATTTTTACAGTAACAAAAACTTGTTTAAGTTGGTTAAACGGATAGAGGGTTTCAAGACAAAACTCCAGGCGCTTGAATCACCTGATTCCGATAAACGAGCGAAAAGTTATACTAAAACGAAAATCGGATCACGAATCGCGATCAGAAAAATCGCGGATTTAATCCGAGAAAAGAAAAACGACGAACGTTCGCTAGAACTAACGAACGAACGAATGCTCGCTATTTAAATAAACCGGAAAAACCGATCTATTTTAAAAAAACGAAACTAAAAAAACCGACGACAAACCGAACGGTTTTTCAAAAAAAACTAAAAAAACCGGCACGGAAATCGAGGTGGCAAACTTTGGGCGGCGTGCGGTGGCGGCGGCGGGCGCTGGGGCTGGGGCGGCTTAGGGTTTCGGCTGGGCCTCTCCCCGGCTTATAAAGCCTAGCGGGCCGGGAGTCCTAGTCGGACACGACCCTAGGTCGGTTCGTTTTTTAATAATTACACGCAGAAGAAAAAAAAAAGAAATACTAAACGGGCTCCAAAAATTTCGAAATAAATTTTCATGGGCTTATAAAATCAAGTCGCACAAGGTGAACATTTATTTGGGGCCTAAAAGCAATTTTCAAAAGCAGCCATTTTTCCTAAATTCAAATAAAATAACGAAAAACTCCGAAATAAAATCTTATTTGATTTTATTATTAAATCCTCAATATTTCTTTATTTTGGGAAAGTCATTTTATTCCCTCTCTCATATTTTGTAATAGAAATAACTGATGATAAAATAATTAAAATCAAATGATCCTATTCTCAAAATTTGAGAAAACTCAAATATGAAAATAAATAAATCCCCAACTCTCTCCGTGGGTCCTTGAGTTGCGTAGAATTTCTAGGATCAACCAAAAGCAAAATAAAATATGATATGCAATGATGATCTAATGTATAACATTCCATATTGAAAATTTGGGATGTTACAAACCTACCCCCCTTAAGATGAATCTCGCCCTCGAGATTCGGGTTGGCTAGAAAATAGGTGAGGGTGGTCCATGAGCAAATCTTCCTCTTGTTCCCAGGTGGTTTCATCCTTTGTGTGGTGGCTCCACTGAACTTTGCAAAACTTGATAACCTTGCTGCGAGTGACTCGGCTGGCAACCTCGAGAATCTTAATTGGTTTCTCCTCGTAGGTCAAATTGTTATCCAACTGAATAGTTTCCAATGGCACTGTGTCTCTCAATGGTATGTCAACCATCTCCACGTGACACTTCTTCAACTGGGAAACGTGGAACACATCATGAACTCCTGACAATCCTTCAAGCAATTCCAACTTGTAGGCCACTTCTCCCATACGCTCCAAAACTCGATATGGTCCTACAAATCATGGCACTAACTTTCCTTTAACTCCAAAACGCTTTGTTCCCCGAAGTGGAGATACTCGAAGATAAGCTCTATCTCTGACTTCATAAACTATCTCCTTGCGTTTAGAATCTGCGTAACTCTTCTGTCTGGAATGAGCTATCTTGAGGCTATCGTGAATCAACTTCACCTTCTGTTCAGACTCTTTAATCAAGTCAGGTCCAAACAACTGGCGGTCTCCAACTTCGTCCCATGACAACGGTGTCCTACACCTCCTTCCGTATAAGGCTTCGAAAGGGGCCATCTTCAAACTGGTTTGGTAACTGTTGTTGTAAGAGAACTCTGCATATGGCAAATTGTCGTCCCAACTAGATCCGTAATCTAGCGCACAAGCTCTCAGCATATCCTCCAAAATCTGATTGACTCTCTCGTTCTGTCCATCTATCTGTGGATGAAAAGCTGTACTGAATTCTAGCCTAGTTCCCAAAGTTTCATGCAACTGCTTCCAAAACTTTGAGGTAAACTGGGTTCCTCTAACTGATACGATACTCCTCGGAACTCCATGCAAACATACGATCCTGGTCATGTATATCTTTGCCAACTTAGCACTGGTGTAAGTGGTCTTTACTGGGATGAAATGAGCTACCTTCGTCAATCGATCGACTACAACCCAAATCGAGTCATAGCCTGAACGAGTCCTGGGTAATCCAGTGATAAAATCCATGCCTAACTTATCCCACTTCCATTCAGGTATCGGCAATGGTTGTAACAATCCTGCTGGCTTCTGATGCTCTGCCTTTAATCTCTGACACACATCACAAACTGCTACATACTCCGCAATATCCTTCTTCATTCCGGTCCACCAAAAAATATCCTTCAAATCCAAATACATCTTGGTATTTCCTGGGTGAATCGAATATGGTGAATCGTGTGCCTCTTGCAGAATCAACCTCCTAATCTCTGGGTCATTGGGCACATAAACACGGTCTTCAAACCATAGGGTGTCGTGCTCATCCTCACGAAATCCTTTAGCTTTTCCTTTGCTCAGTTTCTCCTTTATAGCGGCAATCTCCTTGTCAGTCTTCTGAGCTTCTCTGATTCTATCCATCAAAGTTGACTGAATCTCCAATGCTGCTACATAGCATCTCGGAACTATTTCCATACATAGTTCACGAAGATTTTCTGCTATCTCCTTTGGTATTTCTCCCGTCATTAATGTAGTGACGTGGCTCTTACGGCTTAATGCGTCAGCTACTACATTTGCCTTTCCAGGATGGTAATGCAATCTCATATCGTAATCCTTGATGAGCTCCAACCATCTCCTTTGTCTGAGATTTAACTCCTTCTGTGTGAAAATGTACTTCAAACTCTTATGATCCGTATACACCTCACAATGGTTTCCAATGAGGAAATGCCTCCATGTTTTCAAGGCATGCACTACGGCTGCTAACTCCAAATCATGCGTAGCATAATTCAACTCATGAGGTTTCAGTTGTCTTGAGGCATATGAAACAACTCTCCCTTCCTGCATAAGCACTGCTCCAAGTCCTTGATGTGAAGCAGCGCAATACACCTCATAATCCTTGGTCTGATCTGGCAAAATCAACACTGGTGAAGTAACCAAACGTTTCTTCAACTCCTGGAAACTAGCCTCACATTCCTCAGTCCATTTGAACTTGGTATCCTTCTTCAACAACTCAGTCATAGGCTTCGCAATCTTTGAGAAATTCTCAATAAATCTCTGGTAGTATCCTGCGAGTCCAAGAAAACTCTGTATCTCTCCCACCGTGGTAGGTGCTTCCCATTTGGTCACGGTATCAACTTTAGTGGGATCTAGTGCTATTCCTTCTCCGGATATAACGTGTCCGAGGAATCCTACTTCCTTCAACCAAAACTCACATTTGCTGAACTTGGCATACAACTGATGTTCTCTGAGCTTCTCAAGTACCAATCGCAAATGTTCCTTATGCTCTTCTTCATTCTTCGAGTAAACCAGGATATCATCAATGAACACTACGACGAACTTATCCAAGAAATCCATAAACACTTTGTTCATCATGTTCATAAAATATGCAGGTGCGTTAGTCAGACCAAATGACATAGCGGTATACTCGTACAGCCCATACCTGGTGGTAAAAGCTATCTTAGGAATATCCTGTTCTCGGATCTTCAACTGGTGGTATCCTGTTCGCAGATCGATCTTGGAAAATACCTTAGCTCCTTGCAATCGATCAAACAAATCATTGATCATTGGTAGTGGGTACTTGTTCTTGATCGTTACTTCATTCAATCCTCGATAATCAACAACCATCCGTAACGATCCATCCTTCTTCACCACTAGAAGTACTGGCGATCCCCAAGGCGAAGAACTTGGGAGAATGTATCCTTTATCCAGTAACTCCTTAATCTGCTTCTTAATTTCTACCAAGTCCTTTGCGGGCATCCTGTATGGTCTCTTTGATATTGGCCCGGTGCCTGGCAATAGCTCAATCAAAAACTCAATATCTCTATCCGGTGGCATGCTTGGCAACTCTTCTGGAAATACTTCAGGGAAATCCCTTACCACTGGTACTTCCTCCTGCACAACTCCTGTTAAGCAATTTACTTGAGTCCTCTTCGGCACATGTCGGGATACAAACTTGATCCTTCTCCCTTCTAGGGTGGTAAGCAAAATTGACTTACTAGTGCATTCAATATTCCCTTCATACTTTGATAACCAATCCATGCCTAATATCACATCCAATCCTTGAGATTCCAATACTATTAGGTCTGAGGGAAAAACATAGTTACCAATCCTTAATGGTAACCGATCACACCATCGACTAGCCATATATTCTGCTCCAGGCGAGGTTACTAACATGGGTGACCTAAGGTCTTGGGTTGACAGGTTATACTTATCCACAAATCCCCTTGAGATGTATGAATGCGATGCACCAGTATCAAAAAGAACGAGTGCAGTAAATGACTTAACCAAAAACTTACCTATTACTGCATCAGGCTGAGCTTCAACCTCCTCCACGCTAACGTGGTTCACCTGTCCCTTGTTGAAAGGGTTCGGCTTCTTCCCAGAGCTTCCATTGCCATTTCCATTTTGTATTTCAGGGCATTCATTGGCATAATGTCCGGTCTTCGAACACTTAAAGCAAGTGACTTGGCTCAGGTCCTTCTTGGTTGGGGTTGATGGGTTGGTGCGATTCTGGCCGTTGCTTCCTCCATTCCCATTACCATTCCTGGTGCCATTGTGATTGTGCGAGCTACCTCCTCCATGGGTATACTGAAAATGTCCTCCCGGTCTAGGGGTAAAACGTGGCTTCTGCTGAGCTCCTGAAGTGTACTTTCCTTGTCCATACTTCCTCTTGCGATTCTCTATTTGCTGCTGCTTCCCTTCAATCATAAGAGCACAATCTACCAACTCCTGGTAGTTGTTGAAGGTTGCTACCATCAACTGCATGCTCAACTCATCATTCAGTCCTTCCAGAAACTTCTCCTGCTTAGCTGCATCTGTAGCGACGTCATCTGGGGCATAACGTGCTAACTTACTAAAGTCCTCCACATACTGGCCAACTGTCCGTCCTCCTTGGCGCAAGTTGCGAAACTCACGCTTCTTCATGGCCATAGCTCCTGCTGAAACATGTGCAGTACGAAAAGCCTGTTGAAACTGGTCCCATGTGACAGTGTCGACAGGGAAAGTGGCTGTGAAATTCTCCCACCATGATGCTGCGGGTCCTTCAAGTTGATGTGCGACAAACTTTACCTTCTCTGCATCTGTGCATCCTGCTGTGGTCAACTCTCTAGCTGTCTTGCGGAGCCAATCATCTGCTACTATCGATTCGATGCTACTGGAAAACACCGACGGATTTAGCCTAAGGAAACGGGCTAAGTGATCAACAGGTGGTGGTGGTGGGTTGTTGTTGTTGTTCCCCTGATTCTGATTCTGGACTAGCAACTGCATCAATGTGTTCTGCTGCTGGATCAACTGAGTGAGCTCCGGTGGAAAGGTAAATCCGGGGTCACGTCTCAGAGGCATCTAAGGGTTTAGAAAAGATGAGATGTAAGAATAGAGGGGGTCTAAAGAGAAAACACTACCCATATGCACATGAGGCAAAAGCAAACAATTCACTTCATTCAATCAAACAAGGGCATACAATCGATCTAACTATCGCAAAAGTGCTCAGACTACTATATTTACATGGTGGACTACTACTACTGATGAGGTGGTCTACTAGAAATATTCTTCGGTTGCAGACTCCATGATATCTGCTCTAGCTTCATCAACATAGTCATCATCGCTTTCGTCTTGGTCCGAGTCTGTGTCGTAGATGATGATGTAGTCTTCCGGGCGAATCTCCTTGGGTTCTTCATCTTTGTCTACTGGTGTAGGGCCTCCCATAAATATCCCGATCTTCATTGTTAGGTCGGCATTCTTGTCCACCAATACTTCAATTTCTTCTTCATAATCTTCACGTGTAGCTTTGAGTTCTTCCTCCAGTTCCTTGATTCTTGTCTTAGCCTTCTTCAGATCTATCATGTCGGCGCACATCTGGTTCTCCTGTCGACGAATGTGCTGGTTTAACTCCTGGATAAAAGCTGCAATTGATCTATCCTTCCGGGTGCTGATCATCTCCGAGTGCTCATCTCGGCGCCCACAAATCTGGTAGATTGTATCTTTGAGGTCATTGCGGTAGACATCTCCAATGCGTCCCATGGTGATGTGAGCTGCCATGCTCATTCCCAGACTCCAAGTTGGTGCATCAAAAGAAAACTCTATGGGCTCAGTGACTGGCATGAACGTCCTTCCTGGAACTTGAACTTGAATCATCCAGCGCTCTTCTTTAGGTGAAATGGCGTTGTAGGTTCCGGTGAAGCTTGGTACTCCTATGTTCATGTATCTAGTGACTTCCTTCAAGTGACGTCCAAATGGTGTATCTTCATCCGGTTGCATGAACTTGTTCCTTGCATCCGCCATCCTAAAGAGAAGAAAAGATGAGAGGTCAGAAGAGAAGAGAGTGACCGTACCACCTACATCCCCTACATCTACTAGTCTACCACTGTAAGAGTTCGCATGACTTAGTCAACTATGCTAGAGCCCATAATAGTTTATGGCTGCACACGGAAGTTTCTAGTATGAATAGTCTCATGATCCCTTTGAGCCTGGGTGGCGGTCCAAAAGAAAAACAAGCAAGTCCTGGAATACCCAGGTGCCTCAATTCACCCAGATGTTTGTTTAAGTTGCCACCTTAAATAAACCATTAATTAACAACCTCACGTCTGTCATGGATAACACTCACCCAATCCACGTCTACTAGCATAGCATGGCATAATAAGCAAACGCAGAAGTAACTCCCAAAGGTTTGAAAATAAACAGGTAATAGGTACTACCTCAACTACTTCCCATCCCACAATTTAATTAGATCCTAATCATGCAATGTGTGAGGATAGATCTAATGCAATAAAACTGGGTAGTAGAAAAAGTATGATCAAAGTGTTACTTGCCTTGCTGATGATCCAGGAAACCTAGTGATTCGAAGTAACAAGCGGCGCACTCCGGGTACTCTATCGCAAACAAACAAACAAGCATACAATAAGTACTCATCTAATGCACGGGTAAAACTCAAATAAGAGATCTAACCATAAGGTTCAACTTAAGAACTCCGGTTTGCAAAACGAATCAAATGCAACGAAGCAACGAAAGTCAAATGGCAAAAGAAAACACCTTCGTTCTACTAATCTGGATCTAAGGAAATTTTTACAGTAACAAAAACTTGTTTAAGTTGGTTAAAAGGATAGAGGGTTTCGAGATGAAACTCCAGATGCTTGAATCGCCTGATTCCGATAAACGAGCGAAAAGTTATACTAAAACGAAAATCGGATCAGGAATTGCGATCAGAAAAATCGCGAATTTAATCCGAGAAAAGAAAAACGACGAACGTTCACTAGAACTAACGAACGAACGAATGCTCGCTATTTAAATAAATCGGAAAAACCGATCTATTTTAAAAAAAACCGAAACTAAAAAAACGACAGAAAAACCAAACGGTTTTTCGAAAAAAACTAAAAAAACCGGCGCAAAAATCAAGGTGGCGAACCTCGGGCGGCGTGCGGTGGCGGCGGCGGCGGCGGGCGCTGGGGCTGGATCAGCTTAGGGTTTCGGCTGGGCCTCTCCCCGGCTTATAAAGCCTAGCGGGCCAGGAGTCCTAGT
The DNA here is from genome assembly GCF_002162155.2 of Triticum dicoccoides. Taxonomy (NCBI): domain Eukaryota; kingdom Viridiplantae; phylum Streptophyta; class Magnoliopsida; order Poales; family Poaceae; genus Triticum; species Triticum dicoccoides. The sequence goes on along the minus strand of NC_041392.1, from coordinate 593,259,030 downwards.
CAGACACGGCCCTAGGTCGGTTCGTTTTTTTAATAATTACGCGCAGAAGAAAAAAAATAAAAAGAAATACTAAACGGACTCCAAAAATTCCGAAATAAATTTTCACGGGCTTCTAAAATCAAGCCGCACAAGGTGAACATTTATTTGGGGCCTAAAAGCAATTTTGAAAAACACACATTTTTCCTAAATTCAAATAAAATAACGAAAAACTCCGAAATAAAATCTTATTTGATTTTATTATTAAATCCTCAATATTTCTTTATTTTGGGAAAGTCATTTTATTCCCTCTCTCATATTTTGTAATAGAAATAATTGATGATAAAATAATTAAAATCAAATGATCCTATTCTCAAAATTTGAGAAAACTCAAATATGAAAATAACGAAATCCCCAACTCTCTCCGTGGGTCCTTGAGTTGCGTAGAATTTCTAGGATCAACCAAAAGCAAAATAAAATATGATATGCAATGATGATCTAATGTATAACATTCCAAATTGAAAATTTGGGATGTTACATGTTATCATGGCTTATGCGATATGGGTGCTAGTGTCAGTGCAATACCTTATACTTTATATAAAGAAATTATGCATGATATTGCACCTGCTGAGATAGAAGATATTGATGTTACTATTAAGCTTGCCAATAGAGATACTATTTCATCGGTTGGGATTGTTAGAGATGTTGAAGTCTTGTGTGGGAAAATTAAATATCCTATTGATTTTCTTGTTCTTGCTTCCCCACATCAAGATGAATTTTGCCCCATTATATTTGGTAGACCCTTCTTGAATACTGTTAATGCTAAGATAAACTGCAAAAAGGATGTTGTTTCTGTTGGATTAGGGGATATGTCTAATGATTTTAATTTTGCTAAATTTCATAGACAACCCCATGATAAAGAATTGCCTAGTAAAGATGAAATTATTGGTCTTGTTTCTATTGCCGTGCATCCTAATGATCCTTTAGAACAATATTTGCTAGACCATGAAAATGATATGTTTATGAATGAACAAAGGGAAATAGATGAAGTATTCTTTAAACAGGGACCTATTTTGAAACACAACTTGCCTATTGAAATTCTAGGGGATCCTCCTCCACCCAATGGTGATCCCGTGTTTGAGCTTAAACCATTACCTGATACTCTTCAATATGCTTATCTTGATGAAAAAAAGATATATCCTGTCATTATTAGTGTTAAACTTTCAGAGCAGGAAGAAGAGAGATTATTGAAAACTTTGAAGAAGCACCGTGCTGCTATTGGATATACTCTTAATGATCTTAAGGGAATTAGTCCAGCACAAAATGAAATTGGAGAAAGATGCTAAACCGGTCGTTGATCACTAACGACGGTTAAATCCTAAGATGAAAGAAGTGGTAAGAAATGAAATACTAAAGCTTCTGGAGGCAGGTATAATTTATCCTGTTGCTGATAGTCAGTGGGTAAGTCATGTCCATTATGTCCGTAAGAAGGGAGGTATTACTGTTGTTCCTAATGACAAAGATGAATTGATCCCACAAAGAATTGTTATAGGATATAGAATGGTAATTGATTTCCTCAAATTAAATAAAGCTACTAGAAAAGATCATTACCCTTTACCTTTTATTGATCAAATGCTAGAAACATTATCCAAAAATACACAATTTTGCTTTCTAGATGGTTATTCTGGTTTCTCTCAAATACCTGCGTCAAAAGAGGATCAGGAAAAGACCACTTTTACTTGACCTTTCGGTACCTTTGCTTATAGACGTATGCGTTTTGGTTTATGTAATGCACCTACTACTTTCCAAAGATGTATGACTGCTATATTCTTTTACTTTTGTGAAAAGATTGTTGAGGTTTCCATGGATGATTTTTCCGTATATGGAACTTATTTTGATGATTGCTTAAGCAACCTTGATCGAGTTTTGCAGAGATGTGAAGAAACTAATCTTGTCTTGAATTGGGAGAAGTGCCACTTTATGGTTAATGAAGGTATTGTCTTGGGGCATAAAGTTTCTGAAAGAGGTATTGAAGTTGATAAAGCTAAAGTTGATGCTATTGAAAATATGCCGTTTCCTAAGGACATTAAAGGTATAAGAAGTTTCCTTGGTCATGCCGGTTTTATAGGAGGTTCATTAAAGACTTCTCAAAAATTTCTAGGCCTCTGACTAATCTCTTACAAAAAGATGTTCCTTTTGTCTTTGATGATGATTGTGTAGAAGAATTTGAAATACTTAAGAAAGCCTTGATTTCTGCACCTATTGTTCAGCCACCTGATTGGAATTTACCCTTTGAAATTATGTGTGATGCTAGTGATTATGCTATAGGTGTTGTTTTAGGACAAAGCGTTGATAAGAAATTAAATGTTATCCAATATGCTAGTAAAACTCTAGACAGTGCACAGAGAAATTATGCTACTACTGAAAAAGAATTTTTAGCACTTGTATTTGCTTGTGATAAGTTCAGACCTTATATTGTTGATTCTAAAGTAACTATTCACACTGATCATGCTGCTATTAAATATCTTATGGAAAAGAAAGATGCTAAACCTAGACTTATTAGATGGGTTCTCCTACTACAAGAATTTGATTTGCATATTATTGATAGAAAGGGAGCTGAGAACCCCGTTGCAGACAACTTGTCTAGGTTAGAAAATGTTCTTGATGACCCACTACCTATTTATGATAGCTTTACCGATGAACAATTAGCTATCATAAATGCTTCTCGTACTGCTCCATGGTATGCTGATTATGCTAATTACATTGTTGCTAAATTTATACCATCTAGTTTCACATACCAGCAAAAGAAAAAGGTTTTCTATGATTTAAGACATTACTTCTGGGATGACCCACACCTTTATAAAGAAGGAGTAGATGGTGTTATTAGACATTGTGTACCTTAGCATGAACAGGAACATATCCTACGCAAGTGTCACTCCGAGGCTTATGGAGGACACCAAGCTGGAGATAGAACTGCACATAAGGTATTGCAATCCGGTTTTTATTGGCCTACTCTTTTCAAGGATGCCCATAAGTTTGTCTTGTCTTGTGATGAATGTCAAAGAATTTGTAATATTAGTAGACGTTAAGAAATGCCTATGAATTATTCACTTGTTATTGAACCATTTGATGTTTGGGGCTTTGATTATATGGGACCGTTTCCTTCCTCTAATGGGTATACACATATTTTAGTTGCTATTGATTACGTTACTAAGTGGGTACAAGCTATTCCAACTAGTAGTTCTGATCATAACACCTCTATTAAGATGCTTAAAGAAGTTATTTTTCCGAGGTTTGGAGTCCCTAGATATTTAATGACTGATGGTGGTTCACATTTTATTCATGGTGCTTTTCGTAAGATGCTTGCTAAGTATGATGTTAATCATATAATTGCATCTCCATACCACCCACAGTCTAGTGGTCAAGTAGAACTGAGTAATAGAGAGCTTAAATTAATTTTGCAAAAGACTGTTAATAGATCTAGAAAGAATTGGTCCAAGAAACTTGATGATGCATTATGGGCCTATAGAACTGCATATAAAAATCCTATGGGTATGTCTCCATATAAAATGGTTGATGGAAAAGCATGTCAATTACCTCTCGGACTAGAACATAAGGCATATTGGGCCATTAAAGATCTCAACTATGATTTCAAACTTGCCGGTGAGAAGAGACTATTTGACATTAGCTCACTTGATGAGTGGAGAACCCAGGCCTATGAGAATGCCAAACTGTTTAAAGAAAAAGTTAAAAGATGGCATGACAAAAGGATACAAAAGCGAGAGTTTAATGTAGGTGATTATGTTTTGTTATACAACTCCCGTTTAAGATTTTTTGCATGAAAACTCCTCTCTAAATGGGAAGGTCCTTACGTTATCGAGGAGGTCTATTGTTTCGGTGCCATAAAAATCAACAACTTCGAAGGCACAAATCTGAGGGTGGTGAACGGTCAAAGAATCAAACATCATATCTCAGGTAATCCCATAAATGTTGAAACTAATGTTATTGACACCGTAATCCCAGAGGAGTACATAAGGGTCACTTTCCAGAATGTTCCAGACTCCGAAAAGGAATAGGTATGTGGTAGGGTAAGTAAACCGACTCCAAAACAGTTCTAATAGCAATTTTCTCCGTTTTGGAATATTTAAGAAAATAGGAAAATAAGAAGCAGTCCGGGAAGGACACAAGGCGTCCACGAGGGTGGAGGTTGCGCCCTACCCCCTGGGCGCGCCCCTGCCTCGTGGGCACCTCGTGTTCCCTCCGGACTCTGTTTTCTTGCACGATACTTCTTTTGGTCGGTAAAAATTTATTATATAATCTCCCGAAGGTTTTGACCACTGTACCACACAAATATCTTCTGTTTTTGTTTCGAGCTATCTCTGATGCAGATTTAGAGCAAGATGTCTTCTCAAGAGTCAGTTGGGGAGAGTCGGGTATCTCACCCGACACCGTGGCGAAAAGCAAATAGCGATGCCGGTCACTTTGGGCCAGCAACTAAGGAAGAGATGGAGTCCGACTTGAAAAGGGTAGACACCATGGAGGAAGATCAAGAAGTTACCTCTTGTCTCCAGGCCAGATTTACGATGGAGGAACTTCAAAGCTCAGCAATTCCAAACTCGTCATTCCTCCCAATGTTAGATTTATTTCTTATGAAAATATGAAAAAGAGTGTTACTTGTTCTCCCACAGCTATGCAACATCCATGGGTGCAAGGAGATTTAGCCTTCATGGGTAGGCTCTGCAGGGAAATAATGGATCTCAAGCAGCAAGTCAATAAGCTCAAGGAAGAGAATCATATCCTAAGGGGCATCATCGCCAAGAATATCACATCACCACCTCCGAAGAAAGAGACATAAATACATGGGTATGGGCACTCCCCTTGGCAACTGCCAAGCTTGGGGGAGTGCCCCGGTATCGTATCACCATCACACTTCTATCTTTACCGTTTTTCTTAGTTCGATCCTTTTGGTAATATCATGATCTAGTAGAATAAAGTTTTACTATGATCTAGTTTTGAGTTTTGCTTTATGATCCTTCTATGTAATCGAGTCCGTGAGCTATATATAATAAAGATTAATTTTAAGTCGAGGGCTTTGCTATCTTGCTATGATCTTAAGGGAATAAAAGAGAGAATAAAAGGAATAAAGAGATCATATTGATCTTATGGAGAGTAATGACTTCACATATAAAGAGTATGATGAATAAAAGTTGTTGAGAGTTGACAAAGATAGTTTTGGTCATCGTTGCAATTAATAGGAAGTAATAAAGAAAGAGAGGTTTTCACATATAAATATACTATCTTGGACATCTTTTATGATTGTGAGCACTCATTAAAATATGACATGCTAAAAGGTTGATGTTGGACAAGGAATACAACGTAATGGGTTATGTTTTCTTACATCCAAAATAAATTATATTGTCATGGATCATCCAACATCTTGAGCTTGCCTTTCCCCCTCATGCTAGCCAAATTCTTTGCACCAAGTAGAGATACTACTTGTGCTTCCAAATATCCTTAAACCCAGTTTTTCCATGAGAGTCCATCATATCTACCTATGGATTGAGTAAGATCCTTCAAGTAAGTTGTCATTGTTGCAAGCAATAAAAATGCTCTCTAAATATGTATGATCTATTAGTGTGGAGAAAATAAGCTTTATACGATCTTGTGATGTGGAAGAAATAAAAGCGATGGACTGCATAATAAAGGTCCATATCACAAGTGGCAATATAAAGTGACGTTCTTTTGCATTAAGATTTCGTGCATCCAACCATAAAAACACATGACAACCTCTGCTTCCCTATGCGAATGGCCTTTATTTTATTTTTGTCTTATACTTTATACAAGAGTCATGGTGATCTTCACCTTTCCTTTTTTACATTTTATCTTTTGGCAAGCACTGTGTGTTGGAAAGATCCTGATATATATAGCTAATTGGATGTAAGTTATCATAAACTATTATTGTTGACATTACCCTTGAGGTAAAAGGTTGGGAGGCGAAACTATAAGCCCCTATCTTTCTCTGTGTCTGATTAAAGCTTTATACTCATAAGTATTGCGTGAGTGTTAGCAATTGTGAAATACTAAATGATAGTTGAGTATGTGGACTTGCTGAAAAGCTCTTATATTGAATCTTTCCGATGTTATGATAAATGGCAATTGCTTCAATGACTGAGATTATAGTTTTCTAGCTTTCAATGAAGTTTCTGATTCATACTTTACATTGTGAATAGATTGTTACTTTAGCATAAGAAATCATATGACAATATATATATATATATATATATATATATATATATATATATATATTGTTGTTCTAAGAATGATCATGATGCCCACATGTTCGTATTTTACTTTATCGACACCTCTTTCTCTAAACATGTGGACATATTTTTCGATATCGGCTTGCGCTTGAGGACAAGCGAGGTCTAAGCTTGGGGGAGTTGATATGTCCATTTTGCATCATGCTTTTATATCGATATTTATTGCATTATGGGCTGTTATCACACATTATGTCACAATACTTATGCCTTTTCTCTCTTATTTTACAAGGTTTACATGAAGAGGGAGAATGCCGACAGCTGGAATTCTGGGCTGGAAAATGAGCAAATATTAGAGACCTATTCTGCATAACTCCAAAAGTCCTGAAACTCCACGTAATTCAGTTTTGGAATATATAAAAATATTGGGCAAAGAAAGCACCAGAGGGGGGCCACCCACCGTCCACGAGGGTGGGGCGCGCCCTACCCCCCTGGACGCGCCCCCGGCCTCATGGGCCTCGTGGCAGGCCTTCAATACCCATCTTTTGCTATATGAAGTCTTTCGCCCTGAAAAAAATACAGAGGAAGCTTTCGGGACGAAGCGCCGCCGTCTCGAGGCAGAGCTGTTCTGCCGGGGAAACATCCCTCCAGGAGGGGGAAATCGTCATGATCGTCATCACCATCGATCCTCTCATTGGGAGGGGGTCAATTTCCATCAACATGTTCACCAGCACCATCTCATCTCAAACCCTAGTTCATCTCTTGTATCCGATCTTTGTCTCAAAACCTCAGATTGGTACCTGTGGGTTGCTAGTAGTGTTGGTTACTCCTTGTAGTTGATGCTAGTTGGTTTATTCGGTGGAAGATCGTATGTTTAGATCAGTCATGCATATTAATATCCCTCTGATTATGAACATGAATATGATTTGTGAGTTGTTACGTTTGTTCCTGAGGACATGGGAGAAGTCTTTCTATAAGTAGTCATGTGAATTTGGTATTCGTTCGATATTTTGATGAGATGTATGTTGTCTCTCCTCTAGTGGTGTCATGTGAACATCGACTACATGACACTCAACATTGTTTGGGCCTAGGGGAAGGCATTGGGAAGTAATAAGTAGATGATGGGTTGCTAGAGTGACAGAAGCTTAAACCCTAGTTTATGCGTTGCTTCATAAGGGGCTGATTTGGATCCACATGTTTCATGCTATGGTTAGATTTACCTTAATACTTCTTTTGTAGTTGCAGATGCTTGCAAGAGGGGTTAATCATAAGTGGGATGCTTGTCCAAGGAAGGGCAGTACCCAAGCACCGGTCCACCCACATATCAAATTATCAAAGTAACGAACACTAATCATATGAGCATGATGAAAACTAGCTTGACGATAATTCCCATGTGTCCTCGGGAGCATTTTCCTTTATATAAGAGTTTGTCCAGGCTTGTCCTTTGCTACAAAAAGGATTGGGCCACCTTGCTTCACCTTGTTTACTTTTGTTACTTGTTACCCATTATAAATTACCTTATCACAAAACTATCCGTTACCGATAATTTCAGTGCTTGCAGAGAATACCTTACTGAAAACTGCTTATCATTTCCTTCTGCTCCTCGTTGGGTTCGACACTCTTACTTATTTAAAGGACTACGATAGATCCCATATACTTGTGGGTCATCACCCTAAGGGTTCGAGAACTATGTAGACATGACCGAGACACATCTCCGATCAATAACCAATAGCGGAACCTGGATGCTCATACTGGCTCCTACATATTCTACGAAGATCTTTATCGTTCAAACCGCACAACAACATACGTTGTTCCCTTTGTCATCGTTATGTTACTTGACCGAGATTCGATCGTCTGTATCATCATACCTAGTTCAATCTTGTCACAGGGAAGTCTCTTTACTCATTCCATAATGCATCATCCCGTGGCTAACTCATTAGACACATTGCTTGCAAGGCTCATAGTGATGTGCATTACCGAGAGGGCCCAGAGATATCTCTCCTATACATGGAGTGAAAAATTCTAATCTTGATCTATGACAACTCAACAAACACCATCAAAAATACATGTAGAGCATCTTTATAATCACCCAGTTACATTGTGACGTTTGATAGCACACAGGGTGTTCCTCCGGTATTCGGGAGTTGCATAATCTCATAGTCTGAGGAACATGTATAAGTCATGAAGAAAGCAATAGTAGAAAAACTAAAAGATCATTATGCTAAGAAAACGGATGGGTCTTGTCCATCACATCATTCTCTAATGATGTGATCCTATTCATCAAATGACAACACATGTCTATCGCTAGGAAACTTAACCATCTTTGATTAACAAGCTAGTTAAGTAGAGGCATACTAGGGACACTATGTTTGTCTATGTATTCACACATGTACTAAGTTTCCGGTTAATACAATTCTAGCATGAATAATAAACATTTATCATGATATAAGGAAATATAAATAACAACTTTATTATTGCCTCTAGGGCATATTTCCTTCAGTCTCCCACTTGCACTAGAGTCAATAATCTAGATTTGATAGTAATGATTCTAACACCCATGGAGTCTTGGTGCTGATCATGTTTTTCTCGTGAGAGAGGCTCAGTCAACGGGTCAGCAACATTCAGATCTGTATGTATCTTGCAAATCTCTATGTCTCCCTCCCTAACTTGATCGTAGATGGAATTGAAGAGTCTCTTGATGTGCTTGGTTCTCTTGTGAAATCTAGATTCCTTTGCCAAGGCAATTGCACCAGTGTTGTCACAAAAGATTTTCATTGGACCCGATGCACTGGGTATCACACCTAGATCGGATATGAACTCCTTCATCCAGACTCCTTCATTTGCTGCTTCCGAAGCAGCTATGTACTCTGCTTCACACGTAGATCCTACCACGACGCTCTTCTTAGAACTGCACCAACTGACAGCTCCACCATTCAATGAAAATATGTATCCAGTTTGTGACTTAGAGTCATCCGGATCAGTGTCAAAGCTTGCATCGACGTAACCGTTCTAGATGAGCTCTTTGTCACCTCCATATACGAGAAACATATCCTTAGTCCTTTTCAGGTATTTTAGGATGTTCTTGACCGTTGTCCAGTGATCCACTCCTGGATTACTTTGGTACCTCACTTCTAAACTAATAGCAAGGCACACATCAGGTCTGGTACACATCATTGCATACATGATAGAACCTATGGCTGAGGCATAGGGAATGACTTTCATTTTCTCTCTATCTTCTGCAGTGGTCGGGCATTGAGTCTGACTCAACTTCACACCTTGTAACACAGGTAAGAACCCTTTCTTTGATTGATCCATTTTGAACTTCTTCAAAACTTTATCAAGGTATGTGCTTTGTGAAAGTCCAATTAAGCGTCTTGATCTATCTCTATAGATATTGATGCCCAATATATAAGCAGCTTCACCGAGGTCATTCATTGGAAAATTCTTATTCAAGTATCCTCTTATGCTATTCAGAAATTCAGTATCATTTCTGATCAACAATATTTCATCCACATATAATATCAGAAATGCTATAGAGCTCCCACTCACTTTCTTGTAAATACAGGCTTCTCCAAAAGTCTGTATAAAACCATATGCTTTGATCACACTATCAAAGTGCATATTCTAACTCCGAGAGGCTTGCACTAGTCCATAAATGGATTGCTGGAGCTTGCACACTTTGTTAGCACCTTTAGGATTGACAAAACCTTCTGGTTGCATCATATACAACTCTTCTTTAAGATATCCATTAAGGAATGCAGTTTTGACATCCATTTGCCAAATTTCATAATAATAAAATGCGGAAATTGCTAACATGATTCAGACAAACTTAAGCATCGCTACAAGTGAGAAGGTCTCATCGTAGTGAACTCCTTGAACTTGTCGAAAACCTTTTGCAACAAGTTGAGCTTTGTAGACAGTAACATTACCGTCAGCGTCAGTCTTCTTCTTGAAGATCCATTTACTCTCTATTGCTAGTCTGATCATCCGGAAAGTCAACCAAAGTCCATACTTTGTTCTCATACATGGATTCCATCTCAGCTTTCATGGCCTCAAGCCATTTCTCGGAATCTGGGCTCATCATTGCTTCCTCATAGTTTGTAGGTTCGTCATGGTCAAGTAACATGACCTCCAAAACAGGATTACCGTACCACTCTAGTGCGGATCTTGCTCTGGTTGACCTACGAGGTTCGGTAGTAACTTGATCAGAAGTTTCATGATCATCATTATTAGCTTCCTCACTAATTGGTGTAGGAATCGCTGGAACTGATTTCTGTGATGAACTACTTTCCAATTCGGGAGAAGGTTCAAATACCTCGTCCAGTTCTACTTTCCTCCCACTCACTTCCTTCGAGAGAAACTCCTTCTCTAGAAAGGATCCATTCTTAGCAACGAATATCTTACCTTCGGATCTGTGATAGAAGGTGTACCCAACAGTTTCCTATGGGTATCCTATGAAGACACATTTCTTCAATTTGGGTTCGAGCTTATCAGGTTGAAGCTTTTTCACATAAGCATCGCAGCCCCAAACTCAAATAAACAACAATTTGGGTTTCTTGCCAAACCACAGTTCATATGGTGTCGTCTCAACGGATTTAGATGGTGCCCTATTTAACGTGAATGTAGTCGTCTCTAAAGCATAACCCAAAAACGATAGCGGTAAATCAGTAAGAGACATCATAGATCGCACCATATCTAATAAAGTGAGGTTACGACGTTCGGACACACCATTACGCTGCGGTGTTCCAGGTGGCGTGATTTGCGAAACTATTCCGCATTGTTTCAAATGAAGACCAAACTCATAACTCAAATATTCACCTCCACGATCAGATCATAGAAACTTTATTTTCTTGCTACGATGAATTTCCCCTTCACTCTGAAATTCTTTGAACTTTTCAAATGTTTCAGACTTATGTTTCATTAAGTAGATATACCCATATCTGCTCAAATCATCTGTGAAGGTCAGAAAATAATGATACCCGCCGCGAGCATCAATACTCATTGGACCGCATACATCAGTATGTATTATTTGCAATAAGTCTGTTGCTTGCTCCATTGTTCCGGAGAACGGAGTCTTAGTCATCTTGTCCATGAGGCATGGTTCGCAAGCATCAAGTGATTCATAATCAAGTGATTCCAAAAGCCCATCAGCATGGAGTTTCTTCATTCTCTTTACACCAATTTGACCTAAACGGAAGTGCCACAAATAAGTTGCACTATCATTATTAAAATTATATCTTTTGGCTTCAATACTATGAATATGTGTATCAATACTATCGAGATTAAATAAAAATAGACCACTCATCAAGGGTGCACGACCATAAAAGATATTACTCATATAAATAGAACAACCATTATTCTCTGATTTAAATGAATAACCGTCTCGCATCAAACAAGATCCAGATATAATGTTCATGCTTAACACTGGCACCAAATAACAATTATTCAGGTCTAATACTAATCCCGAAGGTAGTTGTAGAGGTAGCGTACCGATGGCGATCACATCGACTTTGGAACCATTTCCCACGCGCATCGTCACCTTGTCCTTAGCCAATCTTCGTTTAATCCGTAGCCCCTGTTTCGAGTTGCAAATATGAGCAACAGAACCAGTATCAAATACCCAGGCGCTACTACGAGCATTAGTAAGGTACACATCAATAACATGTATATCAAATATACCTTTCACTTTCCCATCCTTCTTATCGCCAAATACTTGGGGCAGTTCCGCTTCTAGTGACCAGTCCCTTTGCAGTAGAAGCACTCAGTCTCAGGCTTAGGTCCAGACTTGGGCTTCTTCACTTCAGAAGCAACTTGCTTGCTGTTCTTCTTGAAGTTCCCTTTCTTCCCTTTGCCCTTCTTCTTGAAACTAGTGGCCTTGTTGACCATCAACACTTGATGCTCCTTCTTGATTTCTACCTCCGCATCCTTCAGCATTGCAAAGAGCTCGGGAATTGACTTATCCATCCCTTGCATATTATAGTTCATCATGAAGCTTTTGTAGCTTGGTGGCAGTGATTGAAGAACTCTGTCAATGACACTATCATTAGGAAGATTAACTCCCAGTTGAGTCAAGTGGTTGTGGTGCCTAGATATTTTGAGTATATGTTCAGTGACAGAACTATTCTCCTCCATCTTGCAGCTATAGAACTTATTGGAGACTTCATATCTCTCAATCCGGGCATTTGCTTGAAATATTAACTTCAACTCGTGGAACATCTCATATGCTCCATGATGATCAAAACATCATTGAAGTCCCGATTCTAAGTCGTAAAGCATGGCACACTGAACTATCGAGTAGTCATCAGCTTTGCTCTGCCAGACGTTCATAACATCTGGTGTTGCTCTTGCATCAGGCTTTGCATCTAGCGGTGCTTCCAAGACGCAATTCTTTTGTGCAGCATTGAGGATAATCCTCAAGTTATGGACCCAGTACGTGTAGTTGCTACCATCATCTTTCAACTTAGCTTTCTCTAGGAACGCATTAAAATTCAAAGGAATAGTATCACGGGCCATTTATCTACAACTGAAAGTGCTAGTTATCGACTAGAGGGGGGGTGAATAGGAGATTTTATGAAAGTCTTCAAAACACGAGGGCTTTGAAGACAAACAGTAGAAATGATCCTATTGATATGCAACGGAAGGTAGACTACACTAGACAGGCCATAGTCAAGTAAGTAATGAAGTGAAAGCACGAAGACTATCAGAACCTAGGTACTAAGGATCAAGATGGAAGACAGTGTGAAGCCAAACAGTAAATAGTCTTCACTCGGTTAAGTCAATCAGATCATTCAGGCAAGCAATGACTTCACGAAGACAAACTATAAAGTAAAGGGAAGTGAAGGATAGAACCAGTAGCTTGGTGAATACAAGGATTTGGTAGACCAGTTCCAGCATTTGTGACAACTGTACGTCTGGTTAGGGAGGCTGAGATTTAACTCAGAAGACTGCGTCTTCACCTTATTCCCCTTGAGCTAAAGACACACAGTCCTCACCCAATCACTCTGGTAAGTCTTCAAGGTATAATTTGATACCTCTCCAACGTCTCTATAATTTTTGATTGTTCCATGCTATTATATTAACTATTTTGGATGTTTAATGGGCTTGAATATGCACTTTTATATTATTTTTGGGACTAACCTATTAACCGGAGGCCCAGTGCCAGTTGCTGTTTTTTGCCTATTTTAGTGTTTCACAGAAAAGGAATATCAAACGGAATGAAACCTTCGTGAGGATCTTCTTTGGAACAAACGCAATCTAGGAGACTTGGAGTGGAGGTCAAGGAAGCAACAAGGCGGCCACAAGGTAGGGCGGCGTGCCCAGGGGGCCAGGTGAGCCCCACCCTCGTGGGGCCCTCCTAGCTCCACCGACCTACTTCCTTCGCCTATATATACTCTTATACCTTGAAAACATCCAGGGGAGCCACGAAACCACTTTTCCACCGCTGCAACCTTCTGTACCCATGACCTTTTCCGGTGATCTGCCGGAGGGGGATTCGATCGCGGAGGGCTTTTACATCAACGCCATAGCCTCTCCGATGATGTGTGAGTAGTTTACCACAGACCTTCGGGTCCATAGTTATTGGCTAGATGGTTTCTTCTCTCTCTTGGTTCTCAATACAAAGTTCTCCTCGATGTTTGGTACGTCTCCAACGTATCTATAATTTTTGATTGTTCCACGCTATTATATTATCTGTTTTGGATGTTTATGGGCCTTATTAAACACTTTTATATTATTTTTGAGACTAACCTATTAACCCAGAGCCCAGTGCCAGTTTCTATTTTTTCCTTGTTTTAGAGTATCACAGAAAAGGAAAATCAAACGGAGTCCAATTGACCTGAAACTTCACGAAACTTATTTTTGGACCAGAAGAAGCCCACGGAGTATCAGAGATGGACCAGGAGAGTCCTGGGCTGCCCACAAGGGTGGGGGGGCGTGCCCCCCTGCCTCGTGGACAGCCTGGAGGTCCACCTACGTACTTCTTACTCCCATATATACCCATATACCCTAAAAACTTCGAGGAGCACAATAGATCGGGAGTTCCGCCGCCAGAAGCCTTCGTAGCCACCGAAAACCAATCTAGACCCGTTCTGGCACCCTGCCGGAGGGGGAATCCCTCTCCGGTGGCCATCTTCATCATCCCAGTGCTCTCCATGATGAGGAGGGAGTAGTTCTCCCTTCGGGCTGAGGGTATGTACCAGTAGCTATGTGTTTGATCTCTCTCTCTCTCTCTCGTGTTCTTGAGGTGATACGATCTTGATGTATCGCGAGCTTTGCTATTATAGTTGGATCTTATGATGTTTCTCCCCCTCTACTCTCTTGTAATGGATTGAGTTTTCCCTTTGAAGTTATCTTATCAGATTGAGTCTTTAAGGATTTGAGAACACTTGATGTATGTCTTGCATGGGATACCTGTGGTGACAATGGGGTATTCTATTGATCCACTTGATGTATGTTTTGGTGATCAACTTGCGGGTTCCGCCCATGAACCTATGCATAGGCATTGGCACACGTTTTCTTCTTGACTCTCCGGTAGAAACTTTGGGGCACTCTTTGAAGCACTTTGTGTTGGTTTGAATAGATGAATCTAAGATTGTGTGATGCATATCGTATAATCATACCCACGGATACTTGAGGTGACATTGGAGTATCTAGGTGACATTAGGGTTTTGGTTGACTTGTGTCTTAAGGTGTTATTATAGTACGAACTCTATGATAGATTGGACGGAAAGAATAGCTTCATGTTATTTTACTATGGACTCTTGAATAGATCGATTAGAAAGGATAACTTTGAGGTGGTTCCGTACCCTACCATAATCTCTTCGTTTGTTCTCCGCTATTAGTGACCTTGGAGTGATTCTTTGTTGCATGTTGAGGGAGAGTTATATGATCCAATTATGTTATTATTGTTGAGAGAACTTGCACTAGTGAAAGTATGAACCCTAGGCCTTGTTTTAACACATTGCAATACCGTTTACGCTCACTTTTATCATTATTTACCTTGCTGTTTTTATATTTTGTGATTACGAAAACTATTATCTACTATCCATATTGCACTTGTATCACCATCTCTTAACCGGACTAGTGCACCTATACAATTTACCATTGTATTGGGTGTCTTAGGGACACAAGAGACTCTTTGTTATTTGGTTGCAGGGTTGCTTGAGAGAGACCATCTTCATCCTACGCCTCCCACGGATTGATAAACCTTAGGTCATCCACTTGAGGGAAATTTGCTACTGGCCTACAAACCTATGCACTTGGAAGCCCAACAACGTCTACAAGAAGAAGGTTGTGTAGTAGACATCAAGATCTTTTCTGGCGCTGTTGCCGGGGAGGTTAGCGCTTGAAGGTATATCTTTAGATCTTCCAATCAAATCTTTTTGTTTCTTGTTTTATCACTAGTTTAGTTTATAAAAGAAAACTACAAAAAAATATGGAATTGAGTTTGCCTCATACGCTTCATCTTTTTAATATATTTCGTGAGTATGATGGAAAGGAAAATTGTTCCAAAGTGTTAGAAGAAGAATGTATTAAAATGTTTGGCACTAAATATTTGAATGATGAGCATGATTGCAATGTTGTTAGTATGAATTCCTTGAATATCCATGATGCTAATGATATGCAAAGCCACAAGCTTGGGGAAGCTATGTTTGATGAAGATGATAATTTTTGTCCCCCAAGTTTCGACGAGCAAATTTATTATGATGAAATCATGCCTCCTATTTATGATGATTATATTGATGAAAGTGGATCTGGAGAGGTCATGACTTTATTTGGTGATGAATCCACTATTTCGCAAGAGGTTCCAATTGATTATGAGAACAAAGTTGCTACCTATGATGATTATTGTGATGACTTGTATGCTACAAAGATTAATGAAAACCATGAAACTTGTCATCGTGATTTTAGTTTTGAATTGGATTATGCCTCACATGATAGTTATTTTGTTGAGTTTGCTCCCACTACTATTCATGAGAAGAAGTTTGCTTATGTGGAGAGTAATAAAAATTCTATGCTTGTGCATCATGAAAATAGTGCTCTATGTGATAGTTATATTGTTGAATTCATTCATGATTCTACTGAAAATTATTATGAGGGAGGAACATCTACTTGTAAGAAGTGCAATAATATCAAGTTTCCTCTCTACATGTTGAAAATCTTGAAGCTATGCTTGTTTTGCTTTCCTATGCTAGTTGATTATTGTTTCCATAAGTTGTTTGCTCACAAAATCCCTATGCATAGGAAGTGGGTTAGACTTAAATGTGCTAGTCATATTCTTCACGATGCTCTCTTTATGTTTCAATTCTTATCCTTTACGTGAGCATCATTGAAATCATCATGCCTAGCTAGGGGCGTAAAACGATAGCGCTTGTTGGGAGGCAACCCAATTTTATTTTTGTACCTTGCTTTTTGCTCCTGTTTAGTAATAAGTAATTCATCTAGCCTCTGTTATGATTGAGTTTTTATGTTTAATTAGTGTTTGTGCCAAGTAGAACCTTTGGGAAGACTTGGGGAAAGTCTTTTTGACCTTGCTGTAAAAAAGAGAAACTTTAGCACTCACAAGAATTGCAGCCATTGTTTATTGGAGAGAGATATTGAGTTAATTATTTTTGAAGATGATTAATAGATAAATTCCTCACGTCCTACAATTTATTTTAGAATTTTTGGGGTTCCATAAGTATAAGTTTGATCCAGATTACTACAGAATGTTCTGTTTTTGACAGATTCTGTTTTTTCATGTGTTGTTTACTTATTTTGATGAATCTGTGGCTAGTAAAAGAGTTTATAAACCATAGAGAAGTTGTAATACAGTAGGTTTAACACCAATATAAATTTAGAATGAGTTCACAATAGTACTTAAGTGGTGATTTGTTTTCTTATACTAAAGGAGCTTACGAGTTTTCTCTTAAGTTTTGTGTTGTGATGTTTTCAAGTTTTGGGTAAAGATTCGATGGACTATGGAATAAGGAGTGGCAAGAGCCTAAGCTTGGGGATGCCAAAGGCACCCCAAGGTAATATTCATGTACAACCAAAAGCCTAAGCTTGGGGATTCCCTGGAAGGCATCCCCTCTTTCGTCTTCATTCATCGGTAACTTTACTTGGAGCTATATTTTTATTCGCCACATGATATGTGTTTTGCTTGGAGCGTCATTTTATTTTATTTTGCTTTTCTTGCTGTTCGAATAAAATAACAAGATCTGAAATTATTAAATGCTAGAGAGTCTTCACATAGTTGCATAATTATTCAACTACTCATTGATCTTCACTTATATCTTTTGGAGTAGTTTGTCATTTGCTCTAGTGCTTCACTTATATCTTTTTAGAGCATGGTGGTGGTTTTATTTTATAGAAATAATTGATATCTCATGCTTAACTTATATTATTTTGAGAGTCTTTTCGAACAACATGGTATTTTGCTTTGGTTATGAAACTAGTCCTAATACGATGGGCATCGAAGATGGATATAATAAAAACTTTCATATAGAGTGCATTGAATACTAAGAGAAGTTTGATACTTTATAATTGTTTTGAGATATGGAGATGGTGATATTAGAGTCGTGCAAGTTGAGTAGTTGTGAATTTGAGAAATGCTTGTGTTGAAGTTTGTGATTCCCGTAGCATGCACGTATGGTGAACCGTTATGTTAAGAAGTCGGAGCATGATGTATTTATTGATTGTCCTCCTTATGAGTGGTGGTCGGGGACGAGCGATGGTCTTTTCCTACCAATCTATCCCCTAGTAGCATGCGCTTAGTACTTTGTTTCCATAACTAATAGATTTTTGCAATAAGTATGTGAGTTCTTTATGACTAATGGTGAGTCCATGGATTATACGCACTCTCACCCTTCCACCATTGCTAGCCTCTCTAATACCGTGCACCTTTCGCCGGTATCATAAACCCACCATATACCTTCCTCAAAACAGCCACCATAGCTACCTATTATGGCATTTCCATAGCCATTCCGAGATATATTGCCATGCAACTTTCCACCGTTCCGTTTACTATGACACGCTCCATCATTGTCATATTGCTTTGCATGATCATGTAGTTGACATTGTATTTGTGGCAAATCCGCCATTCATAACTCTTTCATACATGTCACTCATGAGTCATTGCACATCCCGGTACACCGTCGGAGGCATTCATATAGAGTCATACTTTGTTCTAGTATCGAGTTGTAATCATTGAGTTGTAAATAAATAGAAGTGTGATGATCATCAATAATAGAGTATTGTCCCCAAAAAAAGAGAAAGACCAAATAAAAAAAGGAAGGCCCAAAAAAGGGGCAATGCTACTAACCTTTTTCCACACTTGTGCTTCAAAGTAGCACCATGATCTTCATGATAGAGAGTCTCCTATGATGTCACTTTCATATACTAGTGGGAATTTTTCATTATAGAACTTGGCTTGTATATTCCAATAATGGGCTTCCTCAAATGCCATAGGTCTTCGTGAGCAAGCAAGTAGGATGCACACCCACTTAGTTTCTTTTGTTGAGATTTCATGCATTTATAGCTCTAGTGCATCCGTTGCTTGGCAATCCCTACTCACTCACATTGATATCTATTAATGGGCATCTCCATTGCCCGTTGATACACCTAGTTGATGTGAGACTATCTTCTCCTTTTTGTTTTCTCCACAACCACCATTCTATTCCACCTATAGTGCTATATCCATGGCTCACGCTCATGTATTGCGTGAAGATTGAAAAAGTTTGAGAACATCAAAAGTATGAATCAATTGCTTGGCTTGTCATCGGGGTTGTGCATGATTTGAATACGTTGTGTGGTGAAGATAGAGCATAGCCAGACTATATGATTTTGTAGGGATAACTTCCTTTGGCCATGTTATTTTGAAGAGACATAATTGCTTAGTTAGTATGCTTGAAGTATTATTATTTCTATGTCAATATTAAACTTTTGTCTTGAATCTTATGGATCTGAATATTCTTGCCACAATAAAGAAGAATTACTTCGAGAATTATGTTAGGTAGCATTCCACATCAAAAATTCTGTTTTATCATTTACCTACTCGAGGACGAGCAGGAATTAAGCTTGGGATGCTGATAAGTCTCCAACGTATCTATAATTTTTGATTATTCCATGCTATTATATTATCTGTTTTGGATGTTTATGGGCCTTATTAAATAGTTTTATATTATTTTTTGGGACTAACCTATTATCCCAGAGCCAAGTGCCAGTTTCTGCTTTTTTCCTTGTTTTAGAGTATCGCAGAAAAGGAAAATCAAACTCAGTCCAATTGACCTGAAACTTCACGGAACTTATTTTTGGACCAGAAGAAGCCCACAGAGTATCGGAGATGGACCAAGAGAGTCCCGGGCTGCCCATGAGGGTGGGGCGCGTGCCCACCCCCCTGGGCGTGCCCCCTGCCTCGTGGATAGCCCGGAGGTCCACCTACGTACTTCTTCCTCCCATATATACCCATATACCCTAAAAACTTCGAGGAGCACAATAGATCAGGAGTTCCGCCGCCAGAAGCCTCCGTAGCCACCGAAAACCAATCTAGACCCGTTCTGGCACCCTGCCGGAGGGGGGAATCCCTCTCCGGTGGCCATCTTCATCATCCCGGTGCTCTCCATGACGAGGAGGGGCTAGTTCTCCCTTGGGGCTGAGGGTATGTACCAGTAGCTATGTGTTTGATCTCTCTCTCTCTCTCTCGTGTTCTTGAGGTGATACGATCTTGATGTATCGCGAGCTTTGCTATTATAGTTGGATCTTATGATGTTTCTCCCCCTCTACTCTCTTGTAATGGATTGAGTTTTCCCTTTGAAGTTATCTTATCAGATTGAGTCTTTAAGGACTTGAGAACACTTGATGTATGTCTTGCGTGGGATACCTGTGGTGACAATGGGGTATTCTATTGATCCACTTGATGTATGTTTTGGTGATCAACTTGCGGGTTCCGCCCATGAACCTATGCATAGGGGTTGGCACACGTTTTCGTCTTGAATCTCCGGTAGTAACTTTGGGGCACTCTTTGAAGTACTTTGTGTTGGTTTGAATAGATGAATTTGAGATTGTGTGATGCATATCGTATAATCATACCCACGGATACTTGAGGTGACATTGGAGTATCTAGGTGACATCAGGGTTTTGGTTGATTTGTGTCTTAAGGTGTTATTCTAGTACGAACTCTATGATAGATCGATCAGAAAGGATAACTTTGAGGTGGTTTCGTACCCTACCATAATATCTTCGTTTGTTCTCCGCTATTAGTGACTTTGGAGTGACTCTTTGTTGCATGTTGAGGGATAGTTATGTGATCCAATTATGTTATTATTGTTGAGAGTACTTGCACTAGTGAAAGTATGGACCCTAGGCCTTGTTTCCACACATTGCAATACTGTTTACGATCACTTTTATCATTATTTACCTTGCTGTTTATATATTTTAAGATTACAAAAACTATTATCTACTATCCATATTGCACTTGTATCACCATCTCTTCGCCGAACTAGTGCACCTATACAATTTACCATTTGTATTGGGTGTGTTGGGGATACAAGAGACTCTTTGTTATTTGGTTCCAGGGTTGCTTGAGAGAGACCATCTTCATCCTACGCCTCCCATTGATTGATAAACCTTAGGTCATCCACTTGACGGAAATTTGCTACTGTCCTACAAACCTCTGCACTTGGAGGCCCAGCAACGTCTACAAGAAGAAGGTTTTGTAGTAGACATCAAGATCTTTTCTGTAACTGTTGCCGGGGAGGTTAGCGCTTGAAGGTATATCTTTAGATCTTCCAATCGAATCTTTTTGTTTCTTGTTTTTATCACTATTTTAGTTTATAAAAGAAAACTACAAAAAATATGGAATTGTGTTTGCCTCATACGCTTCATCTTTTTAATATCTTTCGTGAGTATGATGGAAAGGAAAATTGTGCCAAAGTGTTAGAAGAAGAATGTATTAGAATGTTTGGCACAAAATATTTGAATGATGAGCATGATTGCAATGTTGTTAGTATGAATTCCTTAAATATCCATGATGCTAATGATATGCAAAGCCACAAGCTTGGGGAACCTATGTTTGATGAAGATGATATTTTTTGTCCCCCAAGTTTCGAGGAGAAAATTTATTATGATGAAAGCATGCCTCCTATTTATGATGATTATATTGATGAAAGTGGATCTGGAGAGGTCATGACTTTATTTGGTGATGAATCCACTATTTCAGAAGAGGTTCCAATTGATTATGAGAACAAAGTTGCTACCTATGATGATTATGAGAATAAAAAAGAGAAAAAGTCCCAAATAAAAAATGAGAGAAAAAGAGAGAAGGGGCATTGCTACTATCCTTTTTCCACACTTGTGCTTCAAAGTAGCACCATGATCTTCATGATAGGGAGTCTCCTATTTTGTCACTTTCGTATACTAGTGGGAATTTTTCATTATAGAACTTGTCTTGTATATTCCAATGATGGGCTTCCTCAAAATTCCCTAGGTCTTCGTGAGCAAGCGAGTTGGTTGCACACCCACTTAGTTTCTTTTGTTGAGCTTTCATACACTTATAGCTCTAGTGCATCCGTTGCATGGCAATCCCTACTCACTCACATTGATATCTATTGATGGGCATCTCCATAGCCCGTTGATACGCCTAGTTGATGTGACACTATCTTCTCCTTTTTGTCTTCTCCACAACCACCATTCTATTCCACCTATAGTGCTATGTCCATGGCTCACGCTCATGTATTGCGTGAAGATTGAAGAAGTTTGAGAACATCAAAAGTATGAAACAATTGCTTGGCTTCTCATCGGGGTTGTGCATGATTTAAATATTTGGTGTGATGAAGATAGAGCATAGCCAGACTACATGATTTTGTAGGGATAACTTTCTTCGGCCATGTTATTTTGAGAAGACATGATTTCTTTGTTAGTATGCTTAAAGTATTATTATTTTTATGTCAATATTAAACTTTTGTCTTGGATCTTCCGGATCTGAATATTCATGCCACAATAAAGACAATTACATTGAAAATTATGTTAGGTAGCATTCCACATCAAAAATTCTGTTTTTTATGATTTACCTACTCGAGGACGAGCAGGAATTAAGCTTGGGGATGCTGATATGTCTCCAACGTATCTATAATTTTGATTGTTCCATGCTATTATATTAACTATTTTGGATGTTTAATGGGCTTTAATATGCACTTTTATATTATTTTTGGGACTAACCTATTAACCGGAGGCCCAGTGCCAGTTGCTGTTTTTTTTTGACTATTTCAGTGTTTCGCAAAAAATGAATATCAGACGGAATCCAAACTGAATGAAACCTTGAGAGAAGCCACTAGTGAAACCTATGGCCCCCGGGTCTACTTTACATCATATAAGTTTTCGATTTACAATTCTAGTTTACTATTTATTTTGCAATCTTTACTTTTCAATCTATACAACAAAAATACCAAAAATATTTATCTTATTATCTTAATCAGATCTCACTTTTGCAAGTGGCCGTGAAGGGATTGACAACCCCTTTATCATGTTGGTTGCAAGGTTCTTATTTATTTGTGAAGGTACTAGGTGTAACATCCCAAATTTTCAATTTGGAATGTTATACATAGGTCATTCTTGCATATCATATTTTATTGCATTTTTCGTTCCGCAATCCTCGAAATCCTAAGCAACTCAAGGACCCTCAGAGAGAGTTGGGGATTTCCCGGTTTTTGACTATTTCAGTGTTTCGTAGAAAATGAATATCAGACGGAATCCAAACAGAATGAAACCTTTGCAAGGATCTTTTTTGCAACAAACACAATTTAGGAGACTTGGAGTGGAGGTCAAGGAAGCAACGAGGCGGCCACGAGGTAGGGCGGCGCGCCCAGGGGGGCCAGGTGCACCCCCCACCCTCGTGGGCCCCTCGTAGCTCCACCGACCTACTTCCTTTGCCTATATATACTCTTATACCCTCAAAACATCCAGGGGAGCCACGAAACCACTTTTCCACCGCCGCAACCTTCTATACCCGTGAGATCCCATCTAGGGACCTTTTCCCGCGATCTGCCGGAGGGGGATTCGATCACGGAGGGCTTCTACATTAACACCATAGCCTCTCCGATGATTTGTCAGTAGTTTACCATAGACCTTCGGGTCCATAGTTATTAGTTAGATGGCTTCTTCTCTCTATTTGGTTCTCAATAGAAAGTTCTCCTCGATGTTCTTGGAGATCTATTCAATGTAATTCTTTTTGCGGTGTGTTTGCCGAGATCCGATGAATTGTGGGTTTGTGATTAAGATTATCTATGAACAATATTTGATTCTCCTCTGAATTCTTATATGCATGATTTGATATCTTTGCAAGTTTGTTCGAATTATCAGTTTGGTTTGGCCTACTAGATTGATCTCTATTGCAATGGGAGAAGTGCTTAGCTTTGGATTCAATCTTGCGATGTCCTTTTCCAGTGACATCAGGGGCAGCAAGGCACGTATTGTATTGTTGCCATCGAGGATAAAAAGATGGGGTTTATATCATCTTGCTTGAGTTTTTCCCTGTACATCATGTCATCTTGCCTGATGCGTTACTTTGTTCTTATGAACTTAATACTCTAAATGCATGCTTGATAGCGGTCGATGTGTGGAGTAATAGTAGTAGATGCAGAATCAGTCTACTTGACACGGACATGATGCCTATGTTCATGATCATGACTAGATATCATCATAACTATGTGCTTTTCTATCAATTGCTCGGCAGTAATTTGTTCACCCACCGTAATATATGCTAGCTTGAGAGAAGCCACTAGTGAAACCTATGGCCCCCGGGTCTACTTTACATCATATAAGTTTTCGATTTACAATTCTAGTTTACTATTTATTTTGCAATCTTTACTTTTCAATCTATACAACAAAAATACCAAAAATATTTATCTTATTATCTTAATCAGATCTCACTTTTGCAAGTGGCCGTGAAGGGATTGACAACCCCTTTATCACGTTGGTTGCAAGGTTCTTATTTATTTGTGAAGGTACTAGGTGTAACATCCCAAATTTTCAATTTGGAATGTTATACATAGGTCATTCTTTCATATCATATTTTATTGCATTTTTCGTTCCGCAGTCCTCGAAATCCTAAGCAACTCAAGGACCCTCGGAGAGAGTTGGGGATTTCCCGGTTTTCATATTTGATTTTTATCAAAAAAAGAACCGAGGATTTTTGATTTTAATTAATTTTCTGTCCCAAAAATATTTCATATTAAAATATATGAGAGGAAATAATATGACTTCTCCAAAATAATTGAAATATTGGAGGAAAAATACTAAATCATTTATTTAATTTTATTTGGATTTTATTTGCATTAGAAAAATTGCACGTTTTCAAAATTTCATTTTAGGGCCAAGAAAATGTTCATCTCGTTCTAAATATTTTATTTAGACGGTGAAAATTTGTTTTGGCGTTTTTAGATTTCTATTTTATTTTTCTAGGATTTTATTTCTGTTCGGCGGAATTGTTTTTAAAAAAGTTTCGGACCAAGCTGGGCCGAAGCCCAGCCGACTCGTTCCGACGTCGCCTCCCTCGCTTGCGCCGCCGTGCGCAGCACGGACGCTGAGGAGAGTCCGAGACGGACTCCTCCCCGGGCGCCCCCTCGCCCAAGCAAGCCGCCGCCCCGCCCCCTTTATATAGCCGCCGTCCCGCCCCCTAGCCACCACCACCGCAAGCCACCAGCCCCGCTGACAAGCCCCGCCCCGAGATGCGCCACCGCCTCCCGCCGCCCGCGCCGCCGCCGCCGCTTCGTCGCGCCGCGCCGCCGTTGCCCCGCACCCCGCAAGCTGCCGCCTCGCTGCCCAACCCCACCTCGCCGGAGCCGCCTTGCCGGAGGTACCACGCTGATCTGCCACCGCCGTTTTTTTTAAGAAACCACTTCGTTTTTTTAGAAACCCTAGTTTGTTTTTTAGATCGGTTCACCGGTTTTTCCCGGTTCTTCTATTTAGCGGACGTTCATCCGTATGTTCGTTTAAAAGAACGGTTTTCGCTAGTTATTTACAGATAATGAACACTCGTTTGTTAGCCTGTTCGTCAGTTTTCTTTTTCTTGGATTATTCCGCGATTATTTTCGATCGTGATTTCTGATCCGATTTTCGTTTCAGTTTATCTTTTCGCTCGTTTGTCAGAATCAGGCGATTCGAGCACCCAGATCTTTGTCTCGAGACCCTCTTTTTGTTTAATCAACTTAAACATGATTTTGGTATTGTAAATTTGACTTCAGTTCAGATTAGTAAACGGATCTTGTTTCTTTCGCCGTTTGAGTTTCGTTGCTCCGTTCGATTTGATTCTTTTTGCAAACCAGAGTTCTTAAGTTGAACTTTCTGGTCAATCTCTCTTATTTGAGTTTTGCCCGAGCATCTTTGCTTGTTGCTTATGTATGCTATTGTTTGTTTGCGATAGAATTCCCAAAGTGCGAAGCGTGCTACTACGAGTCCCTAGGTTTCACGGATCGTCAGCAAGGCAAGTAACACATTGATCATACTCTTTCCATACCCAGTTTTTATACATTAGTTCAATCCTCAAACATTGCATGATTAGGATGTCATTAACTTGTGGGTTGGGAAGTAGTTGATGAGGTAGAACCTATTGCCCTGTTATATTCAAACCCTTGGGAGTTATTTCTATGCGTTGCTTATATTGCTATGCTATGCTCATAGACGTGGTTTGGGTTTGAGTGAAATCCATGACAGATGTGAGATTGTTAATTAATGGTTCAACTTAAGGTGGCAACTTAAATAAACATCTGGGTGGATTGAGGCACCTGGGGTACCCAGTGTTGCCTGTATTTTTGGAAATCCCGGGGTTCCATGTGATTTTCCTCTGGACCCCCACCAGGCTCAAAGGGAACTGAGATGATTCATGCTAGAAACTTCCGTGTGCAGCCATAAGCTATTATGGGCTCTAGCATAGTTGAGTAAGTTATGTGAAGCTCTTGAAGAGGTAGATCAGTAGGTAGTGGGTTTGTAGGTTTGGTATGGTCTACCGGAGTAGAGAGTTAATGTTTCTGAAAGACTGTGTCTCGGTCATCCGTTTCTCAAACACCATGTAGTGCGAGAAATCCAACGGAGGCGATCGAGTCTTGTGGGGAAAAGTGCGCAATCCTCTGCAGAGTGTACAATCTAATCATGGTTAGCCGTGTCCCCGGTTATGGACAATCTTGAGTATCTAGTACTTGGAGTATCTTAAGTATCTCATCACTCTTAATTAATATTATTGGGTTGTTAATTACTTTAATTCGGATTGAGTTGGAGGAACCTTCTCAATGATGTTTCAACCACCATGATAGTTAAATTAAAATCTATTCCTTTGTTGTAGGGAAAAATTGGATTTTCGCAAAAACAATAACCATAGAGCTTTCCACCAGTCAAATATGCATGTAGTGATAGCATTATTTTGTTCTTGCTCTACTGTGTTATATTGCCAGCATATTCCACGTGCTGACCCGTTTTCGGGATGCAAAGTATTATGTTGCAAACTTTTCAGATGAGGAGTAAGGTTCGTTAGGTCGTTGCCGTGCAACTCAGCTATGCCGTTGGAGTTGATGGACTCACTTATTTTCCAAGCCTTCCGCTGTTATCGTATTAGATGGCCTTACGCCATATTTATTGTAATAAGTTCTCTTTTGAGACATTCGATGTAATAAGTGTGTGATTGCTACTCTGTTATAAATCCTTCGAGTATTGTGTGTGTCAGCATTACCGATCCGGGGATGACACTGAAGCACAGAGACTTCACTATTTGAGGTCAGGTCGCTACAAGATGGTATATAGGGCTTTGTCCTTACAAGGATCTCTCTCTCTCAAATGCTTCGGAGGTGGGTTGCTCTCAAACGACAAAAGACGTGCACTAACTCTGAGCATCCACCAATTTATGCTGTAGGGGTGGGCTATTTATAGCCAGGAGGCAACCCGACTTGATTTGTCCAAAATGACCCTGGGTCACTAAGGAACTGACATGTGTCCAATGGTCAGATTTCAAACACACGCGACAGCTTGACTAGGGCTACAAGTAAAGCTGACTCATCCAGCTCTGGATAAGATTTACTCTCATTGTCTTCGCTCGAAGACATAGGATTTGGTTGAGCATCCCATCAGTCACTCTGACTTTGTTCACTTGGACCCCAGTTAACAGTACGGTGGTTCCTATGACTCAACAAGGAAGGAAAGGAAACTATGAAACAACTATGTCTTCTCATTCCATAGTCTTCATGTGAATGTCTTATCATGTCATAATCTTCACTGTGAATATCTTCATAGTCCACCATTGTCTTCAATGTCTTCACCCATTTTAGGGGTCATCTCTGGTAGGTAAACTGAATCAATATGAGACTACTACCTATGTTATCCTGCAATTCTCACAAACACATTAGTCCCTCAACCAAGTTTGTCGTCAATACTCCAAAACCAATTAAGGGTGGCACTAGATGCACTTACAATCTCCCCTGTTTTGGTGATTGATGACAAACCGGTTGAAGTTTTCAACGGGGATAAAAGTATGTGAAAGTTTAAGAATTAAGGTATTGTCTTCATAAGTAGCAAAGGCTCCCCCTGAAGATGTGCATATAAGAGGTTTGCTTTTGAATGCAAATGCACATGGTAGGTTTTGCTTTGTGGATATCCTCTTCAGCTTATGAAGACAATTCATCATGCATATAAAGGGATAACAAAGATAATGACATGCATAATGAAAATGGACGTCTGTGGAATGGCTTCATGCGGAATTTATCATCACATCGCAAGGTAGCAGAGTAAAGTTGCAGACGACCACCGAGTTTATGTGTTACAACTCAAAGAACCAAATGTTTGAAAAGATGAGAGTTGTAAAGATTTTAGCAAAAATAAAGCAACCACCCATAAGGACCCTCTTGAAGACTATCAACTCATATGCTTCTCCCCCTTTTGTCAGTAATGACCAAAAAGGTTGGAAGACATAGAGCATCTACTCGTTCCCATCAGGAGTAGATGAAGGAGTAGGGTTGACGTTGGAGTTCGGTGGTGCAGACAGGCCTGATGCAGTGTCGAGATACAGAGAAGCCATGGTTGGTGAAGTGGCGTTGTCTTCTTCATCGATGACTCTTGCAACAACAGTTGTAGCCGAAGATGAACGCTCAGAATCTTCAATTGAGGGAGTGCGGTGCCAGCTTGCATTTTGGGGAGGCCTGGAATCAAACTTGAAGCCCTTAGTAAAGCCATCTTCGCGAAGATCGTCTTCAGAGCATAGCAGTGTGAGACTCTTCCAAGACTGCCGACAGGCTTCATGGGCAATGAACGAGTTCTTGGTGGCCAAATTTCGAATGTGATTGACATCCACCAAGATACTCTGCATCTGACGCTTGAGCCAGTCATGATGCCTATCCTGCTTCTGATGTAAGGCCACAAGAAGCTCTCGGTCATTGAGTACACGAGAACGCTTCCGAGGCCTTTGGGCAATAGTACTATCAGTGGCTTAGGAGGGAGTGGTAGCATTGGGGACATGAATTCCTTATATTGGTTGCATGAAGCTTTGATGATCAACATTGTGAAGATATAGAGGTTGCCTGGTAGGCTCTGGGTAGATGGCTTCAATGGACAGACCAACCTCAGGCAGGAAGACAAGATGGTTGCACGCTGAGGGTTGGTAGTCAATAGTAGAATGGAGTTTTATCAGGCGCATCACCCATGGAGCATAAAACATGAGGCCAAATAGATCAATCCCTGATGCAGCAAGTTATCTTATGAAAAAGGCCTGGGTATTGAATCTGATGCCATGGATGATATAAAACACGAAAGTCTTCATGGCTCCTTCCAGTTTGGCTTCAGAAGAGTGTCCTTTGATTGGCTAGAGAGTATGCCTCAGAATATGATAAACAGTGCGAGGCAAGTACTCGAGGTCATTGACAAAGAACTCTTTGGGGTATTCAGCATCAGAAGGCAATGGCTTCATCATACTTAGCATCTCACTCATATTTGGCTCGGGCCTCTGGAAGATACTCTGCAGTTCATCATGGTGACGCTCACAACAGGCTCATAGAACTCGCCTGGAGTGGGCAGGGAAGTAAGCTCAATGATGTCTTGAGCTTTGGCTTCATGATGCACATCTCCTGTCATCCACTCAAGAATCCATGTCTTCGGATCCCTGTTGTAGCCGCGAATATGAAGTGTTGCATAGAATTGTAGCAACAGTTCTTCATTCTAGTGCTCCTTGTTAGTAACGTATGGCAGAAGACCAACCTCCCTGAAGCAGTCAAGAGATTCTTCCAGACAGGGCAGCTGAGCAATAGCTTCACAATCAAGACACACATGTGGAAAGATTCGCTCTTGGTTGTATAGGATGCATGAGTAATAACTGCGCTGCTGATGGCTCCAAAATCGATCGGAAGAGATCTTTGGCTTCGAATACGGATTCTTGGAGCTGTCGAAGAAGGTGTTGCAAGCTCTGAAGCTGCTGACATTGAAAGATCCTCGCGAAGTTGCAGCACCTGGAAGCCTTGGCAGTCTTGGCTGTGGCTTCTGAACCTGAGGCCTCTGCTCCACATGGTAGTCATACTGTGGTCCTGGAACAGTGGGAGAAACTAGGATAGGCCATTTCATTGTGACCAGCTGTCCACGATCAAAGGCCTGTTCTATGGTGTGAGGCCTAGGAGGTGGAACGGTGGCTTCAACATTTACATTTGCTTCAGGCTCCACATTGTCTTCAACCATGACAGTGTCATTGGCTTCAGCATTGTTGTTTGTGGCAGCCTCAGTGTTTTCAACCTCCGTTTGCTCTAGAACAGGATGGTCAGTCACAATCACATTCTCCTTGAGAATGACTGGTTCTGTAGCAGGGGGTGTGGCAACTCTTTCTTCTTCTCTTTCTCCTTGATCTTCATCGGTTGATGCAGCCGGAATGTCTTAGCAGCTTTAGCTTCAGACTTGGAGACATTCACAATAGGGGTGGCTTCAGGAAACACTTGACGTGCTACTGAGCTTTGGTGCACCTCCCCTTCCGGAATGCTCGAAATGGTGACCAGTGGCCCGGGGCCTTTGTGAAGCCTGCGGAATGCGTGCGACACCTGTGGTGATGGAGAGGTCTGCACCATGTAGTTGTCGTCGTCAAGCACCAGAGTGGTGACTTGAGGTGATGGAGTTCTGGGTGTCTCTTCATAGATAGGGGTGTCTTGCTCAGGGCGATCTGCCCATGAGTCATCCTGAGCAATTGGCGTCAAGGGACGACCAATGCTGATGAGTTCGCTGTTCGTAAGAACAGGCGATGATACTGATTGGTGTTCGATCTGAGGAAGGACTTCATCATCTTCAACATTGTCATCATGACCAATGTCTTTAGCTGTGATGGGGTTGACAACTGGAACTTCTTCATCTTCAGGAGCCTCTCTGGAAGCAGGCTCGTGGATCACAAGATGACGCTCTTGGTTGGTGGAAGCTGGACGGGCAACAGAAATGGGCTCAACCACAAGAGGCTCAGTGGCCACAGCATGATCTTTCTTTGAAGACTTTGTCTTCAATTTCTTCTTGGAAGGAGCCTCATCAGAGGTGTTCTTGTGCTTGCGCTTCCTAGCATCAGCTTCAGCTGCCCTTGTCTTCTTCAGTTATGAAGCTGCTAAGGGGAACTTAGGCTTCGAGCCTGTCATGCTGGCAGGGAAGACAATGCGAGGTTCTTCCTGCCTTGATGCTTCAGTTCGGGCCACAACAGACTTCTTTGTTGGCTTGGCAGATATTCTTTGGTCGATGCCAGGACGCCAAAGAGCTTTGCGCTTTTCGGCTTCATTATGTGCTTGAATGCACTTCTCTGCAAAGTACTTCATGTGCTCTCTAAAACCTTTAGCTTCTTCCCTCTTGTTGTGAAACTCTTCCTTGGGATTATGCATCATCTCTTTGAAGATTTGAACATCTGCCACGCTGAGCTTGGCCATGTTCTTCTTGAAGTGAGCTTTCTCATAATCAATTTTGTTCTTGAGCTCGACTATCTTCTGAGCCACGGCCATCTCATTGGTAATAGCTCTGTGAAATGTGACGCTGATGTTCATGGGCAGCTGAAGATCATTAGTACTGATGGTCTGATCATCAAACCACTCGTCGATGAAGTTGTTCAAGATGTCAACATCAAAGAGGGGCAGATCATTGAAGATCTCCGCCTCTTTCTTGCTATTGATCAATTGCTCAAGTGCGTCATCACCAAGATCTTCATCACTTGACAGATCAATGGTGTCTTCTTCGTTCGTGAGAACGACAGCTGGAGTCAGTTCATGCCCGGAAATCTTCTTGGGCTTCTGGGCTTTCTTGGTCTTCTCGGCCTTCTTGGAGACACGTGACAGGTCTTCAGATTACACACTGGCTTCAGGAGGCGCAATGGCCAATGGATTCATAGTCGAAGCTTTTGGTGTGGTAGAGGGCTTCAAAGCTTTTGTCTTCTTAGCCTTCTACTTTGGTGGTGCTGGCACATCTTTTGAATCTGCGTCACTAGCAGATTGATCCACTGTAGCCCTCTGAGCAGCAAAATGTGAGAGAAGACCATCAAAGTTGGCGAAGGGGCCGATGGCATTAGGATTGGTATCACGTGTGCCGTCAGCCCTTGGAGCAGATGGACCAGAGTTGAAGTTGAGGCCCGGCTCCTTCTTGTTCTTGGTGGCTGACTCCTTTGCAGACTGATAATTGCGCTTGAACAGGTTGTCTTCATGACACCATAACAAGGATGATGGGTTGGTATTCTCTGGCTTCAGTCCTCGGACCATGCATGGGTAGAAGCTTTGAGCAATGGCTTTAGGCACTACAAAAAAAGACACATCCGTGACATTTTGGGCCGAACGATTTATTTCTGTCATACCTATGACACTTCTATGACGATAATTGTGACAAAACCCGCTATCATCATAGATGTGGTGGGGTCCTACTTCCGTGACAAAAAATCATGACAGAAAATGGGCTTTTCGTCCTGGGCGGGCCGGAGACGCAGCTGCATGACATTCTTTGGGCCGTCCATGATGAAAAAACCGTGGTAGAAGCCAGGGCATAGAAAATATGGGGGAGTCCCCGGTTATGGTGGGTGGTCCGAGGCCGAGCGATGCATGTTTCCCTTGTACATACGCGCGTGTGTGCGAGGCGTTGGGCTCTAACTGAACCCGAGCGAGGCGTTGGGCTCTAACTGAACCCGAGCGATTGCACTGCAGGCTACGCGTTACTGAACCCGAGCGATCAATCAATGGTTGTTAACTGAACCCGATCGAGCGATTCCTTCGCTATTGCTGCTAACTGAAGCGGATCGATGCTGCCTCTGGATGAACAGTGAGTGTTGCGGGGGGGTGGATGAACAGGACCCCGTGGTGTTGCCTCTGGATGAACAGTACCCCGATCGATCGAGCCGCTTGGGGCTGGATGAACAGGACCCCGTGGAGGGCAGGATGAACAAGACCACCCCGTGGAGGGCAGGATGAACTGTAGATGGTGGAGGGCAGGATGAACAGTAGCCCGTGGAGGGGTGGTTGAATAGGAGCCCGTGGAGAGGGTTGGTTGAATAGTAGCCAGTGGAGTAGCACGCGGTGGAGGCTGGATGAACAAGAGCCCGTGGATGAACAGTCATAGGTGGAGGCTGGAGGAGGTCGACGGTGGATGAACAGTAGCTCATGGAGTCCCGTTTTGCGGTACGCCACACCCGTCCCGATGAACAGGACCCCCGTTTCGACCGTAGCACTCCAACACAAGTCTGTTTCCTCCGTTTTGCGGTACACCACACCCCTCCCGATCAACAGGACCCCTGTTTTGACCGTACACTACTAGGGAAAACCCTAGCAGTAGCGCTGGTTTTTTGCTCACTAGTAGCGCGAGTAGGCACGCTACTAATAAGGTGCTACAGCTATTGCTTAGCAGTAACGCGTGCCCGCACGCGCTACGGCTAGGACAAATAGCTGCAACATTTGTTCACTCCCACGCTACTGCTAATGTAACTACTGGCAGCGTGTTTTCTCTCCATCGCTACTAGTATTCTTTTTTTATTTTTAGTGTATTTATGCGCCATCGTACAAATATTGGTACAATACCAGTTATGAGGTTTACATCATTATGTCCATAACAGTGTGTCAAATGAAGGTGGATTAGGTTCAAGTGGAGGCAATATGTGGTGCATGTCAAAAGTATACTACTAATCCAAACTTGATCTAGTTTGGACTAGTACTACTTTCGATGTGCATCACATGTTGCCTCCACTTAAATCTAATCCGCCAGCACAAGCTATTTAATCATCATCATAGTCATTACCACCAACAGTATTTATTTAATCAACACTAACACTAGCTAATAATAATCATCATAGTCATTACCACCAACACTAGCTATTTTATCATCATAGTAATAGTGTAGCACATCATCATCCTCAAACTCATTTCTAGCTAGCTAATCACTCCTGCTGCTCTCTCTTAGGTAAAATAACATAAAACTTGTGTAGCTCTCCTCCTTGATCAAGTTGGAGCATGCAAATGAACCTGTCTCCTAATCGTGGGTAGCGCATCTATTTTCTGCCCCCTAGTACTTCTCCGCGCTCCCCCATCACATATTTGGTCCAGTCTTGCACTATTAAGCATCCGTCGCTAATCTTGAATGCACTAATGTAATCTGTAGGATATCTTGGCCGTAAGCTAATAATACTCATGGTACCTTTAGTCTCGATCCCATAAGGCACAACATTCATCGGGAGTCCCTATTGAAGAACATCGTATGGTAACATACTTAGCAATGAAGTTTAGCTTAAAAAATAATGTATGGAAAAGATGCACTGAGGACAAATAGTAAAAATCTTACCATCCTTCCTAAATAGATGTGACCGTAGTTCATTACAAACACTATTGGTCGCACGTTTTCAGTACTAACATTTCTAAGTGCAGGAAGAAAATTTGTCTTGATGGTATCAAGATCCTCAAGCCATGAAACATAATGACTTAGCTCCTCGCAGTTTAGTTCAGCCCCGGGACAGTAGTAGGTCCTGTCTACCAAGCGCTGGACATGTTTGCTTGCACTGAAATAACCTGACAATACAAATTAGTTGTCAACTATTTTTGAATAAACAATATCAAAGACATAAATATGGTTGAGAAACTTACATAATGGTATAACTGGAGGCGTCTGCACATCGACCCAGATCTCGGTATTACCTTCAATATCATCTTCCGGACGAATATCAAAGGTGATAACCATATCAGGCTCAAATGCATAAGTCTTGCATAGTGATCGCCATGTTTTGCATCCAAAATAGGTGTAGTCGTCTGAATTGTACAATTTTACGTTGAAAATATAACCATGCTCGGTCTTCAAGTAAAATGTCTTTTCCTCCATAGTATGACTGAAACCTATCTTATCCAATACAAAAACTCTTGCATGGCAGGGGATACGCTAGTAGAATAGTAAAAAAAGACTTGTCATGCTTAATGTCATGCTTAAATTATAAGTTGAAGCAAATGAAGCAAATGTCATGCTTAATTACGAAAAAAGACTTGTCGTTGTGACTTACTGTATCCACTTCGAAGTTCTCATTCTGCTTGATGCTGAAGCGCATATCATCATCTAGGAAGAATCCGTCGCACAGGCCGCGCTCGTCTTCGCAATATTTGCAAATACTAAAATCCTTTTTATCGTCAGACTTTTCCTATGTTCATAGTTAAAATATTAATTGAAAATCGATCGAAGACAACTACCAGGATACTCAACACACAAATCCGGGGCACTCGATATTTCCTACATATTCTAGCACAAGTCATGACAAAATTCACGGAAAAATTCGGCATGACCTTTGCTAAAATAGGACATATCGAGCGCCTGAAATTTGCCGGAACAGAAATGAATCAGCACTCCGGCAAAACATAGGCCACTCGGATGTGTAACCTGCAAACATGACCGGCCACTTGGGCAAGCACATATCCTATTTGAGCAACAGAAGATATACATTTCAAAATATCTTATAGGACTCAAATTAGCATGCATTCAATAAGCAAAAGTAAATCATCTCATGCGTCCGTACATCGTCGAATATTATCAGTAATACATCCCGAATAGTGTCACACATATAACATCACTAATACAACTAAAACCCTAGCACACAACGGGTATCGGCGCGGGCGGTGGACACCCACAGAGAAGGAACCATCATGGGATCATAGCTCCAGTGAGATCCCTAGAGAACCTGCCAGGTATTGGAGAACCTGTGCTCCAACACAAACAAGTAGCGACGGACGTGCGCGTCCTCCTCTCTGACACGGTGACGCACCACCTCCGCGGGGTCCTCAAGCCTCTGGACCGTCACTGGCCCACGCGACCGCCACCAAAGAAGGTTCGGGTCAATGACAGGCTGGCTCCACACCAACCTGCGCCTCCCGGTAGGTAGCACCTCCCAGTACCACCCCAACGGAGCCCAGTCCCGGACATGGCCCGTTTGGTCAAGCAGGTGTGGTCCTCCTCCAACTCAACGACGAGGATGCGGGATAGGCATCATTGACGTTGATGCGGGAAAAATTGCTTTAACTAAAAAAATAGCAACAAGTTCTTACTAACGAGTTCTATTAATTCAATTAGTTCTTACTAAAAATAAACTTACTATAAATAAAAATAAACTAATACCTAATTACTACCTAGTTCTTACTAACTAATTAGTACCTAGGAACTACTGCCCTAATTACCATATAAGTAATTAACTAACTAGCACTGAAAATAGCCTAGGGTTCATACTAACTAGCACTAAATAGCTAGGGTTCATACTAAGCAGAGAAGAGGGATCGGAAGGGGAGAGTGCTTACAGAGGGCGGGGAGAGAGATGGGGTCGGGGGAGACGGCGGCACCGAGGCGCGGCGAGGCGGGGTCGGGGGAGACGGCGGTGAGGCGGGTCGAGGGAGATGGCGGCGAG
>NC_041392.1:593181939-593222500 GCF_002162155.2 Triticum dicoccoides | reverse complement strand
GGTAGGGGGAGACGGCGGTGAAGCGGGGTCGGGGGAGATGGCGGCGATGCGGGGTCAGGGGAGACGGCGGCGAGGCGGAGGTGACGAGGAATAGTAGAGGAGAATTGGGGGAGGAAGCAGAGGAGAGGGTATCAGGCCGAGCGGGGGGTTAGGTGAAAATAGCTTTAACAGTAGCGTGGGGAGGCAAAACGCGCTGCTGCTAAAATCCGTAGTAGTAGCGCTGTTTGTAGAAGGGCGCTACTACTATACCTAGCATGTCGGGAACGGTGTGGCAATTATAGTAGTAGCGCGTTCTGTTCCTGCCGCGCTACTGCTAAGCGGGTAACAGTAGCGCCGTTTTAGCAGACGCGCTACTGCTAAGTAGCAGTAGCGCCTCATTTTAACAAGCACTACTGGTAATATTCTGTGTATAAGGTTTTCCCTATTAGTGGTAGGAGGTCCGTTTCCTCCGTTTTGCGGTACGCCAGACCCCTCCCGATGAACAAGATCCCGTTTCGAACATGGCCGGTCGAACACAAGGCCATTTCCTCCATTCTGCGGTACGCTAGGCCTCGTTTCCATTGGCTGTTCCATCCAAGCCCTCCCGATGAAGACGACAATGCATTCCGTTCCGACACAGCCGGTTGGCTCCCCATGAACACGACGACGACACTGTTTCTCCGTTCCGACCCAGCCATGTACATGAGCCCTGGCCGTACGTACGCGCGAGTAGGCGTTCGAGACCCCGCACGTATGTACGTACGTGGCCGTATTTTCTTTCTTGCACACTGGCCGCTGTACGTACGTGTACATGCTACATGAGCGCCTCTACTACGACACGTGCGCGCCTCTACATCGAGCAGTATGTACATACACATTCACGACCAGAATGACAATGCTACGTACGCTTTGACCAGGTGGGTCCCGACTGTCAGGCACTTCCTTGCCTGCGAAGATGTAGCTGGTGGGTCCCAGTAGTCAGGGGGAGAATCATTTTTTTTTTGCCCGGACGCACTTCCTTGTGTGCGAAGACGTAGCTCGTGGGTCCCAGCAGTTAGGGGGAAACATTTTTGTCACAAAATACGGTGGCCCGTCCGGTGGGTCCCCGTTGTTAGGTGGAGGAATAATCATTTTGCGCGTAATAAGGAGGCACTTCCTTGCTGCCGCCGTGGACCCAGCTGTCAGCCTCTCCACGTATAGTACTCTTCCGATGGAAGTCGTTCCTTGACCATGTTGACCACGCCATGCCGAGAGCACCAGGGCGGTGGACGAAGGCGAGGCCTAGGAAGGGGACGACGCGGAACCAGGGAAGACGCGACAGTGGAAGCCCGCGCGGAGAGGAGTACAAGGGTTCACTAGTTCAGCTGCGGTGTAAGGCTGCCGTCGCCGTAGGGCCTGGCCAGCGGTGGGAATAGTAGGGGGCGGTGAGGTCTCCGCGACAGGACAGCCGACCACGGGAGGCAGGAGCACGCGACACGACCGGCGCTGCTTTGGGCGGCTGGAGAAAGAAGACCAGAGGTTGAATAGGCATTACGACCGTTGGATGGACATCGTACGGTCACTGGAGCTAGAATCATTCATATTGACTAAGTTGACAAAGCACTCCGTCCCCGTCAACTTAGTAGGCCCACAAGTCAGCCACCCACCAAGGTGGGTCCCAACTAGCAGGGGGAGTATTCATTTTTTTGTGCGTAATAAGGAGGTACTTCCGGTGGGTCCGAGCTGACAGCGGAGGGAACGTTTTTTTCGTGAAATACGGTGACCCGTCCAGTGGGTCCCAGCAGTCAGGGGGAAACGTCTTTTTGCAAAATACGGTGGCCCGTCTGGTGGGTCCCTGTTGTTAGGTGGAGGAATCATTATTTTCCACGTAATAAGGAGGCACTTCCTTGCTGCAGCTGTGGACCCAGCTGTCAGCCTCTCCACATACAGTACACTTCCGATGGAAGTCTTTCCTTGACCACATTGACCACGCCGCGTTCCGTTGCATGCATGCATCCATGGGTGTGGTGCGTCCCCACTGTCAGCCTCTCACGTACAGTCATGTTCCGATGACTCTCGGTTGTTGACCAGGTTGACCACACCGTGTCGAGCGCAGCAAAGGCCGGTGGACGACGGCGAGGCCCCAGACTGGAATGACCCGGAGATGGGAAATACAAGGAAGTGGAGTCATAGATGGAGAGGAGTGGGAAACTTGACTGGTTCGGGTGCGCGGCAGCATAGCCGCGGTGCCGCCCACGGGAGACAGGAGCAAGAACAGAGGTTGAAGAAGGAGCACGGCTGTTGGATTAACATCCAATGGTCCAGCTTCTAGAATCATTTGTTGATGAAGTTGACAAAGCCTTGCATACACGTCCGCTTAGTAGGCCCACAAGTCAGCCACCAAATCTGACGGGACCCAGCTATCAACGGGAGGAATAATTTTTTCGCATAACAAGGAGGCACTTCCTTCCATGCGAAGATACAGCCGGTGGGTCCCAGCTGTCAGGTAGATGAAACATTTTTTTCAGCTTAATAAGGAGGAACTTTCTTTGCATGCGACCATGGACCTCGTGGGTCCCAGCAGTCAGGCTCTCCACGTATAGTCCTCTTCCGATGACTCTCGTTTGTTGACCACGCCGCACCGAGCGCAGCGAGGCGGTGGACGACGACGAGGCCCCGGACGGGAACGACTCGGAGATGGGAAGACGCGGCAGTGGAGTCGCAGATTGAGTGGAGGAGAAGGGTTATAACTGGTTCTGGGGCAGCGTGGGGTTGCAGTCGGTGGAGAATAACAGGAGGTGTGCAGGGGTGGAGGGATAGCCTGGCAGACGGTGGGGTAGCACTTCGCAGCGATGCGTGCTAAGCAGAGCCGCCAGCCGCCGGAGGCCGGACCAGGTGGCCCCGACGATGCTGGAGGAAGAAGGCGAGAGATTTAAGGTGCATGCCGACCAAGTTGACAACGCCCTGCGTAGGCTTCGACCTATTGGCCCACTTGTCGGCCTACAAAAATGTGGCATATATTTAACACATGTTTTCTAGAATGTACAGTCCATTTGCTGCGCTGGGTGAACAAATAATTTCACGTCAATGCAGGCCATTTATATTATCTAAGAAATCCCATCCCATTTGCACTTCCTTAAAATACACGAATTAGCTGGGCTCGTTATATATAATGTTATGTTAGAAGGAGCAATTAATATATAAAAAATAAACTGGAAAGGCACATTTTTTATATACATAATTAACAAATTAGTGAGTTATTGCTCAAAATAAAAAAATGAGCGCATTATTATTACATTGGTCCTTAAAATCTTCACAAGCTTTTGTACGCAATCACAAGGATTTTCCTTGCTTGTGAGTCAAAAACAACCAGGATTTTCCTTGCTAACTTCTTATAAACATTTACTTTTATAAGTTAATAACACGTGAGATGTTTTCATAATGTATATATAAGTCTCTATAAAATATACGATAATAGTAATAATATAAATATATATAATGTGGTTAAAAAATACATTGGGCTGCCGAT
Source organism: Triticum dicoccoides (assembly GCF_002162155.2). Lineage (NCBI taxonomy): Eukaryota > Viridiplantae > Streptophyta > Magnoliopsida > Poales > Poaceae > Triticum > Triticum dicoccoides. Next base: position 593,219,013 of record NC_041392.1, on the reverse strand, counting down.
CTTTAAGAAAAAGCCCATAGGCCGGTATGGACCTCAAAAAATAAGTTGAAACCACTGTCACCCGTATGTCGTGGGCTACGCATGTTAAAATACAAAACCTAGGCCTAGCTGATACTTGTTCGCCCTCTAGAAAAAAGTGATATCAGATCCCCGAGCAAACTGGATTATAGAGGGGGCCGGCGGCACGACTAAAGAAGCACATCAGGAGAGATTTTTTTCTTCAGTGGATGGCTCTCGATGGCGTTTTTTACTTGCCTCTACACCATACAACTTGTATTTTTAGCCTCCCAGACCGTGGTGGACCAACAACCCATTTGCTGGGCGGGCCAACCTACAAAAACCAGCACTCGATTTTTCATCAAGCCCCCAAAACAACGCATTACTATGTTTGTTTTGAGGCCGAAAACATTACGGCAGGGGTTGAGCGGGGGAGGGGGCAAGACAGAGCAAAACGATTAAAAAGAGCTGATGCGCCGTTGCTACCCTAACAAAGCAGGTGCAATTCTTCTCGGGAAGAAGGTGTGCCGTTGACACCCACACGTCACATACCCCACAGTAGGCATACTAACAAGTTCACACACAAGCACAACAGAAAAGGTAAAAATTTGTATCAAACTCAGGTTCACAGGACACGTTCATATTCATAGCCAACATTCACTATCAACAACTCAAAAGATTCATATATACACAAGTTCAGCATGTCTATGGATCCAAATGATTGATAGATCACAGAACAATATTCATAGATAATTCACAAAAAGATTCAGATATACACATGTTCAGTATGTTTATGCATCCAAATGATTGAGATCACAGCCAATATGATCCATGGATGAACATTAATTACCTAGGGTACAGACTAGTAAATGGTGTTCAGTCAGAGGTATTTCTTGCTAAAATTAATGCTTGTACAAGTAAACTTTTGAGTACATAAGAGGCAGCACAGACAATCTGAACTTTGCTTGTAGGTTTATCCTCAAATAGTGGCCTCGTCCCGAGGGAGGTTTGAGCAACTTGGCCACTACTTTCATCCAACTAGTTTACTGGCTCATCTTGGTCCTGTAGCTCGCCAAAATTCTACATTGCAGACTGGTAAATGGTGTTCAGTCAGAGGTACTTCTTGCTAAAATTAATGCTTCTACGAGTAAACTTTTGAGTACATAAGAGGCAGCACAGACAATCTGAACTTTGCTTGTAGGTTTATCCTCAAATAGTGGCCTCGTGCCGAGGGAGGTTTGAGCAACTTGGCCACTACTTTCATCCAACTAGTTTACTGGCTCATCTTGGTCCTGTATCTCGCCAAAATTCTACATTGCAGACAAGAAAGGAGGCGGTTGAGAAAATGAACCACCCAATTTTCTTGTGTAGTTCAACTGAAATGGAGCATCCCTGGTGTGTAGACTGATTAAGTGCCAGATAAATATATGCGTCAACCAACTTGTCTGGAATCTCTAGACTCCATGCCATACAGTTCGCTACCATATGTGCAGATAACCAAAAGGCACACGTTGGGACCAAAGACTGTACTGCGTTTTTCTGGGCTATGCGCCAAGCAATATTTTTGGCGTTCACTCTCCTAATACTTGGAGTTTGACAATTGGTTGACACCGGTTGATACTCGAATGAATATAGTCACTTCTTCTTGTCAACATCGATGCTTGTCTCAGTGAACTTTGGAGCACATAGCAGCATCATAAGTACCTGTTCATCTGATCTTTTTGTGCAGTTCTACTGAAATCACCCGATGCAATGATTTGCCTGCGAGTTCAGGCTCCAAGTTACTCCTTGATGAAATCGACAAACAGTAGCACAATACCAAATTACCAATACATATGACAAGCACAATACACTACAAGAAACCTGTTAATCCATGACGGATTTTCGTTGACGTTTTCAAAACTGTCATGGACGGCCTTGTACAGCCCCGCAAGCCCGCCAAAGCCCACTAAAGCCCGATGAACGTTTACCCATATAAAAACCTAACCCTAACCCCCTCCTCTCTCGGTCCTCCACAGCCCCTCCTGATTCCCCATCGCCGCCGCCCACCACCTCCCCCCTCCTCTCCTAGAGCCACACCCATCCCAATCCATCTTCCTCCTCCCCTCCACCTCCACCTCAACCACCCAGCAATGGCACATCGCCGCCGCTCACACCCACCAGCCACCTTGCTCATGGGCTCGGCCCTGTCCCCCATCCTTTCCTGACGTTCTCTCCTAGAACAGATCAAGTAGCCGACAGCCAGATCCGCAGCGGTCCTTCCAGTGGCCATCTCATGGAGCTCATCCACTAGGTACCCACTTCTCCTCATGCCTCCCTCTCCCCTTCTCTCACTGATTCGATTTGATTCGATTTCGCAGCCGTGATTCAACTTTGTCAAGTTGGTGATGTTGCTGCCTTGAAGGACCTGCCGAAGTGGAGAAGGAGGCCCACCGGCGCCATGGGTCGGTATATTCCGGCGCAACCAGGATGATTGCCAGCTCATCAGCTTAAAGGTTTTACTGCCATTTTCCTCATTGCTATAGACATATACATCATATCAATGTGTATTTTCTTGTCCTGGTACTTCCTCGTATCAGTCCTCTGATATACAAAATAAAAAAATTGGTGATTTCCTGACGGAGCAATTTCTAAATGTTGTATGTCGATAATCCAGATTTAGGTTTTGTATGTTATTACTAGAATAACGGGTCTGGTTTTGTATCTGTTCCATATGATGTTGACTTGATGATACTTCAGTTAGTCGTCTTGTATGTTATAGTGTTAGGAGCCAGGGGTTTATCACTTGCATGCCTCAGTTTATGGAACTACAGCAATCTGCACAATAAGAAAAGGAAGTACAAAAAATACATGACCACAGATGTAGCTTCATTTTTTCTGAGTCTAAGTTTCATCATTCAGTACATAGCTAAAAATGAACCCCAAAGCAAGGGTAGCAATTTTATAGCGACCGGTGCAGGATTACAATTTTTTGCATTTATAGCAATCACAGATACTAGCTATGTATGTATATTTCTTAAATGCTTAGATGAAACTCCATTTCTCTACTTTGAATGTTGATGTGCTGAATAGAGACCCTCGACGACGCAAAAAAAATCATGCTTTTTTGTGCACTTTGCTTCAATCAGGTTGTGTTAAGAACGCCAACCATGGAGAAGCTGCTGCGGGGGTTAAAGGGTCAGGTGAGGACGCCTGGAATGCAGCTCAACATCACTACCATAACTTCAGGTCCCCTGTACCAAATGTGACATGCCTCCTCCATACTCTCTCCCTCTGTTTGTTGTGATTCGGTAGTTGTGCTTTGCTGATGTTGTTTCCCCAACAGAGATCCTCGAGGCTGACACAGAAAATCATGACAAACACCAACAAGTTTGTCAATGTAACGACTTCTCCTGTCTCTCTTGTTGGCGCCACCTCCTCGCAGCGCCTCTCTTCTTCTACCTCTGATTACTCTTCCTCTTGTGGTTTCTCTCAAACACATACTCATGGAAGAAACTCCTAGGAAACACACACACACACACACACACTCACAACCAAGAAAGACGACCAGTGGCTTTGCCCAGAACACTTTCTTGGTCATACGAGAGACTACATTGTTTTTCTGCCCTCACGACTGCAAACTTTCTCATTCACTTGATCAACTTAAATAGCAAGTACAGGATAAGACTCACACCTCATGCACTTACTCCACTAACGCACTAATCCACCTCCTGGAATTTCTCTAGACGCATGCGACTCGGCCAACATGCAAGGCACACCGGTAGAGTCACAAATCCACTCACGGATGCACCAAGACCTATTCTCATGTAGCTACTAACTAACTCATCTAATTCCACTACTAACTTGCGTGTACACATATTAACTGATCTTCACATGAGTACACACCCGCTGTCTAGTAGCTGGACACGACTACATGCATGGATCAACAAAAACAAATAATCTAAATTAGCACCAATAACAAGATTAGTCCCAACATCTCTCTCAACAAGATTTCCTCTGTTTCAAGATTCAACAGAAAAGTTTCTTGTTTTGGTGGTATTTCACCCGCAAACTTTTAACATCAATAATGGCATTTACCTGGGAGTATCATCAAATGTTGATTACATCTGTACATATTAATCATAGCTCTAGAGCAACTGTGGTATATTTGTTGTTATTGCTACAGTCATTTATTTTTTGATCATGGCATGCATGTTCGCTCCTTGTGTATTTGGAGATAAGAGTAGAGGATGGCAACCTTGTCTGCTTTGGGAAAATCACTTGTAAACATCCCTTATTTGTTACCCGTCCTTGAATATAAGCGAAGCATGATGAATTCAAGCTGCGCTTTCCTAACTATTAGTTACTGTTTATGAATTACTTTCTTGGTTCATAGTTCACTACAGTACAGATTTTGATTTTTTTATCCAATAACAAGTACAGAGCTTAGTACTCCACAAACAAACTAGTTTCTGTTATTATCTTGAAGTTAATCTCTATCACTTGTTTACTGTCATTCCTGTTTGTTAAGGAATGGTGTGGTACAGTGTATATGCTGGCAGAATTTTCTTTACATAATTTTCATCTGATCGCTTGTATAGAAAATTATTTCTTCCTTATTCTTTTGCATTTCTGATTGAATCTTTAATTTTTGTTTTAATATGGTTGCAAACAACGCTGATGCAAGTACATCTTCATCGTGTTGTACTCATTGTTTCTCTAGCATGCTAATCATTGTCTGATTGCTTTTACTTGGTTCAAATAGGTGACACAAAGTGAAACCCTTGACATGAACTTCATTACTTCCTTGATGTCGAATTACAGCAGAGGATTATTTGTAGAACTATATTACCTGACTTCTTAATATAGTTGTATAAATAATCCTTTCATGAGCATATGAACTTGATTTTTTTTGTTGTACTTATGAATAAGAAATGATCTATCCATCCGTTTGTTTTAAAATGATGTTGACCTTTCAATGTTTGGATGATAAAATGTCACATTTATAGAATAATTTTTTGAACTTGTAACTAGTATGCTTTTCTTCATGTGTGTTGCCCACATTTACGTCATACCTTAATATAGAAGTGGTGTGTCCATGGATGATTGCTTGGGAAACCAACTAATATGATTACTCTGGATTCATTTGGGAGCTGGCTTTTATAGCTTATTATAATTTTGTATGTGTTTTGATTCTATGCAGGTTTGGCAATTAATCCGTGTTACTGGGGATTGAAGTTTTTAGTATGGATTATTTGGGTCCGGATAGCTGTCTTGAAGCGGTGGTGTAGTGTTGGAGATTAAAATTAGCTAGTAGTCCATTTTATCTGAAGTCGTGTTACTCATTTTTTTAAATGCTTATAGGGCTTTCTAGATATGCTTGAAAGTTTTTATAAGCATTTTTTCAATCAGACTAGATTGTTGGAACTCTGTATTGTCATGTGAACAATTGCATTTCTTGAATGAATCCAATTTAATTATCTTGTATTAAACTGTGTTACATAGAGAAAACATGATGTACAAAAAATTGGCAATGGGTTGGACTAAAAAAACAACCGGTTTGACTGTCCACCAAAAATATTGGGCAAATCCCCAATTTAGTTGGTTACAACACCGGCCACGTAGACGCCTTGTTAGATTCACGTTGCAGCCACGTCATGTAAATCAGTGACGGCTTGTTCCGTCATAGCCTAGTTTGGGCTTGGCGGGCCTGGGGCAGATCCATGATGGCCAAGAACCGTCATGAAAGGTACGATGTCAAATTATGACGCGATATACATGACGGACGTCTGGTCCATCATGGATGGGCACGCATGACAGTTTTTGGCTAGTCCGTGACGGACTAAGACTGTCATGTGTTAACAAATTTCTTGTAGTGATAATCCGGATAAAGACCAGTACCAACCTGTGTGAGGTAGCATATCAATTACTATTTCTTTTGGCTGGAAGCCGAGATAAGCCAAGCGACTGATAGCAAAGGAAGAACGCAAGCCGAGATTAGCGACTAACAGGAAAGGAAGGAAGCTGTCGAGGCAATGAAGCACCCAAAGTTTTTGTGCAGTTCCGCCAAAATCGAGCATCCCTATTGGCACATATATTGAGAGAGTGAGATTACTGTAATAGTGGGACTAGTTGATGAAACATACACTAACAAATAGAAGCACCCTCATTACCTTAATGGGTAAAGTTAGCATTCCCTCCCTGCTCCACCACATGATTTACCTCATAGACAAACATACACACGTACATGATTCACCATAGGGTGCTACTAAAGATTTGTTTAACTCCGACAGGAAAATTAGGCAGCAATAAATTAGTGGTACTTAAGTACTCCTAATTAATTAAGTGAGACAGCAGAAGTGGAAGGGCACCCTAGAGGATCGTCTCACATGTAAGGTAGTCATTGTCGGAGCCCTTGAATGGCCTCGACTGAGGCCTCTGGCTTCAGCAAGATCGCCTTAGCACTGCTTACTCTTCTTCTTCCTCTTCTTGCTTTGTTTCTCAGTCTCCTCACCAGTTGGTGAAACAAAGTCCTTCTATTTCAGAATTGGTTTTGTCAATGAGGGAGTACAAGTGTACTAGTAAAAAATAGCATTATTTTATCATGGCAGTCGCAAAAATAGAGATGAACACATGCATTAAATATCATTCTTACCTAAAGGAAGGTTATCGTGCCAATATGGATGATGAGGATTGGAACACAGATCTCCCTTTGTGCAGTTCCACCGAAATGAACCAACTATTCCATTCTGACATTCCAGTTAAACAACACAAAATTCACTTCTTTTAAAAAGAGTTTTGTGCAGTGCACCAAAAGGTCACAATAGCAACCAGGTGAAATGGATATCCCTGTTTGCACAAAAAGCTACAGAGGAAACAGTCAGAGTCTCAAACAATTACAGGCAAAAACATTTGGCTAAACTTGTCATGGCTTATAATAATGGCATGGATTCATTTTACCAGGGGCATTAGATTAAGAACAACTAAATATTTGGTATAAGGGCATGGGTGCACCAGCAGTCCAGCACCATCTACCTAAACAGGGGCATAAAGTGGTGATTCATAGTTTGTTGCCCCGAGAAACAAACATCCAAGAAACATATCTGGGTTGGTCCCATTTTTGTTCACTCTAGCCACCTACTCCTATGTGTGGATAGCAAATCTAGTCCTGGTCATACCACTGTGTACAGCATTACCCCTATATTTCCCTTTTCGACCAAGAGACCGGTTGGATGACCAGTCTGTACTACTTTCACCCCCTTGCCTTCCTGTTTGTACCAAGTCCGATGTACTACATACTAAATTCCCCCACCCCCACATTATTTCTTGTTTGAACCAAGTACAAGATTCGACTCCATGAAGTAGCTTTACCTCTAACAATAGAAGAAAAAAATAGGTGACGTTGGACCATACGATCGAGAGGGGCCGAGAGGTAGAAAATGATGCACATGCATCGACGTAGCGAGCTGGGGAAGTAGAGCTAAGGAGGTTTCAAAGGAAGACATACCTGAAGGTCGTCGGGATGTGGATAGGTGGGCGGCAGGAGGCCGGATCCGCCCACACTTGGGCAACGACGAAGGGATCAGAGGACCTCTCGCACCGGCGCTCAGCCAGAGATAACAGTGCGGCCGGCAGTGGATCACCTCCCTCGCTGTCGACGACGGCCTAAACGCTACCCCTCCTCCCCTTCACCGGTGGAGGGGGATATGTCCGGATCTGTAACCAGCGGTGAGGATAGAAAGACAGTGTCTTTTGAAGGGAGAAAGACAGTGTTACCACCCCTATCTTGTTTAGATCTGGAGAGGATGAGAGTGTGTGAATAAAGCAACCCTAGCAAGCAAGCGCGGAGGCTCCGGCCTATATATACGTAGTGGGTAGTTTTCCTTTTTCACTCCATCAAAACAATCGTTTAAAATTGGGTACTACGTGCCAGGTCGCCATTTTTTAGTTGTTGATTGTTTTTTGAGATAGCTACCCGCTTGTTCCAAGTGGTGTTACGGTGTGCCAGGTCGCACTTTGTATCGTTCAAGTCTGGTACAAGTCCCTCCATTAAATGAACAACCACCCCCTCATAAAAATTGTGAAAAGCCCACGGCTAAAATTATCGGAAACGTGGGTTGCCCCAACATGCATTATTATTTATATTTTCTACTCCCTTCGTTCCTAAATATAAGTCTTTTTTATTAGCCACACCGAAGACAAGAATTTTTTTTATTAGCAGTGAACCCCACATGTCATAGACACAAAAAGTGTGGCAAGATTCCCTTAGGCAAGCCAAAGTGTGTAACAATTTGAGCAACTCAAGTTAGGAAAGTGTGGGAAAAATAATGTGCCAACATAAGACAAACATAGTCACAATCCAAACAGCCCTAGTTTTCTGGGACATGCATGAATGCATCAAATCAACACATGCAAGTATCAAAAGGGAAGTCACGGCATGCATGCATGCGTTGTACTCCCTCCGTTTCCAAATATAAGTCTTTTTAGAGATTGCAACAAGTGACTACATACGAAGCAAAATATGTCTACATGCATCTGTATATGGTAGTCCATTTGAAATGTGTAAAAAGACTTATGTCGAGTGTAGTGCTTTGATGTGTCGCGTCAACTCGTACAAGACCGAGAAGTTTGATTACTACAACGCCCTCTCCCTTGCGGACTGAGCTCTGGTGCCTTAACTGCACCTGCCTTTGGCTGCATGACAGGCGGGCCAACCACCTGTTGGGCCCACCTGTCATAGACGCAAAGGCAGGAGAAGTAAGTCAATGAAGTTGCGTCCCTCCCTCGCGCATGAGCATGGTGGCTGGCAGGACTAGTAGGAGCTTTCGCTACACGCTTCTTGACGGCGGCGAACTTGCGGATGGAGTTGACCATCATGTCGTCCATGCGAGAGGTGAAGCCGGCGTCTGCGAGGGCTATGATGCCGGCGGTCGCCAGCACCATCTAGAAACGCTGCGCGGAGCGGGGCCACATGCCAGCGTCTTGGATGATTTGGCACAGCCGACTGCCGCTCATGACCATCACCTCCATAGGTGCTTCTGGCTCCTGGTCACTTGGTCTTGGATTGGAGTGAGCAGTGTTGCACAGAGACTAAGGAGTAGATGGATTGGAGTGGTGGGGCGCCTTTATATGAGAATCCAAACTCTGTTACATCCACATCGTGCTGGCTCTATTCTGCTTCTCCAATTAATTCCCTCTGCATGTAGAGTAATTTGAGGATGCATCATTGACCATTCAATGTCTCGAGAACCGCTACCCTCTCCCTCCTTGGCATTCAAGCACCTATGGAGGCGAGGCGACTGCCGCTCGCGTCTATCGCGTGTCAGGAGACGTTCCCGTCGACGATGAGGTGCCTATAGTGACTTCGTAAATTTCAAGATGATAGTAATAGTATACTCAATATTGTGCACCGCGACCAAGGCCGAGAGGAAAACGAGAGAACTACATAGTATTTATTTACGGTGCAGATTCACTCATTTTGCTCCATATGCACTCCATCTCGGTGCAGTCTAGTCACTTGTTGAAATCTCTAGAAAGGCAAATACTCTTGTCTGGTTTATAGGGCTATACTAGCAAGTAGTACTACAATAGTGGGCTCACATAGCAATTTTGTCTCATGCAAGAGCCTGGCTATATGCGTGCTCCAAGGTTCGCAACTGCCACATTCGGGTTGCACTTGGCTCTTCGCCTCTTCGAGAAGATGAACAATGATGTTACTACTAATGCTTCTACAGTATCGAATCCACTGCTGCATGTTCTAATCCACTGCTGCATGTCCGTCCACTGCGAGTGGGAGGGATAAGCAAAAGCTTGTCCTCGTCTGCGAGCCACCACGCGCATGGGCGAGGGAGAAGGCATGTAGTAGTAGTAGTAAATTCATGCTTCTCCTTGTTGTACGAGTTGACGCGATACATCATAGCACTGGATCCACATGGTTGCCTCTAAACTTGGTTGAAAGACCCGCAGTGTACAATACTCCATTTGTTGCAACCTCTGGCATTTACCCCACCACAAATTAAAATATATATTCCTGTCTTGACCAGATGAGCGTGCAAACTAGAATCACCAGGATGACAGGTAGGGCCAGAAGATTATTTTAACCAAAAAATATAGCATGGAGCTGACCCCAACAATTTTAGGGCCTGTTTGGTTCCAATAAATCACCTGACTTATAAGTCAGGTGACTTAAAACCAGTGACTTATAAGTCACGCCTGTTTGGTTGTCATCTGACTTATAAGTCACCTAACCACACCTTCTCACCTTGTTTTGTATGTAAAGGTGATGGGACCCACGCAAAAGGGGGTGACTTTAAGTTGGGTCTGTTTGGCAAAATAAGTCACCTTTTCACTTTTCGACTTATATGGAACCAAATAGGCCCTTAAGCTTACAGGCACGGTACACACTATCCTAGACTACTCTACACATGAAACTGCTGTTGGGGAACATAGTAATTTCAAAAAAATTCCTACGCACATGCAAGATCATGGTGATGCATAGCAACAAGAGGGAGAGTGTTGTCCACGTACCCTCGTAGACCGAAAGAGGAAGCGTTAGCACAACGTGGTTGATGTAGTCGTACGTCTTCACGATCCGACCGATCAAGTACCAAACGCACGGCACCTCCGAGTTCAGCACATGTTCAGCCCGATGACGTCCCTCGAACTCCGATCCAGCCGAGTGTTTAGGGAGAGTTTCATCGGCACGACGGCGTGGTGACCATGATGATGTTCTACCGACGCAGGGCTTCGCCTAAGAACCGCTACAGTATTACCGAGGTGGACTATGGTGGAGGGGGGCACCGCACACAGCTAAAAGATCGAACGATCAATTGTTGTGTCTATGGGGTGCCCCCCTGCCCCTGTATATAAAGGAGCAAGGGGAGGAGGCGGCCAGCCAGGATAGGCACGCCAAGGGGGAGTCCTACTCCCACTAGGAGTAGGACTCCTCCGATTCCTAGTAGGAGTAGGAGAGGGGGAAGGAAAGGGAGAGGAGGAGAAGGAAAGAGGGGGCTGGCCCCCTTGCCCTAAACCAATTCGGTTTGGGCCTTGGGTGGGGGGGCACGCCCCACACTCCCCTTGCCGCCCACTATTTCCACTAAGGCCCATGTAGGCCCATTAAGCCCCCGAGGAGGTTCAGGTAACCCCCGGTACTCCGGTAAAAATCCCGATTTCACCCGGAACACTCCCGATATCCAAATATAGGCTTCCAATATATCAATCTTTATGTCTCGACAATTTCGAGACTCCTCGTCATGTCCGTGATCACATTCGGGACTCCAAACAATCTTCGCTACATCAAAACTCATAAACTCATAATATAACCGTCATCGAAACTTTAAGCGTGCGGACCCTACGGGTTCGAGAACTATGTAGACATGACCGAGACTTGTCTCCAGTCAATAACCAGTAGCGGAACCTGGATGCTCATATTGGCTCCCACATATTCTACGAAGATCTTTATCGGTCAAACCGCATAACAACATACGTTGTTCCCTTTGTCATCGGTATGTTACTTGCCCGAGATTCGATCGTCGGTATCTCAATACCTAGTTCAATCTCGTTACCAGCAAGTCTCTTTACTCATTCCGTAATATATCATCCCGCAACTAACTCATTAGTTGCAATGCTTGCAAGGCTTATAGTGATGTGTATTACCGAGTGGGGCCAGAGATACCTCTCCAACAGTTGGAGTGCAAATCCTAATCTCGAAATATGCCAACCCAACAAGTACCTTCGGAGACACTTGTAGAGCACCTTTACAATCACCCAGTTACATTATGACATTTGTTAGCACACAAAGTGTTCCTCCGGTAAACGGGAGTTGCATAATCTCATAGTCATAGGAACATGTATAAGTCATGAAGAAAGCAATAGTAACAAACTAAACGATCTAGTGTATGCTAACGGAATGGGTCAAGTCAATCACATCATTCTCCTAATGATGTGATCCCGTTAATCAAATAACAACTCATGTCAATGGCTAGGAAACATAACCATCTTTGATCAATGAGCTAGTCAAGTAGAGGCATACTAGTGACACTCTGTTTGTCTATGTATTCACACAAGTATCAAGTTTCCGATTAATACAATTCTAGCATGAATAATAAACATTTATCATGATATAAGGAAATAAATAATAACTTTATTATTGCCTCTAGGGAATATTTCCTTCAGTCTCCCACTTGCACTAGAGTCAATAATCTAGATTACACAGTAATGATTCTAACACCCATGGAGCCTTGGTGTTGACCATGTTTTGCTCATGGAAGAGGCTTAGTCAACAGGTCTGCAACATTCAGATCTGTATGTATCTTGGAAATTTCTATGTCTCCCACCTGGACTAGACCCCTGATGGAATTGAAGCGTCTCTTGATGTGTTTGGTTCCCTTGTGAAATCTGGATTCCTACGCCAAGGCAATTTCACCAATATTGTCGCAAAAGATTTTCATTGGACCCGATGCACTAGGTATGACACCTAGATCGGATATGAACTCCTTCATCCAGACTCCTTCATTTGCTACTTCCGAAGCAGCTATGTACTCCGCTTCACACGTAGATCCCGCCACGACGCTTTGTTTAGAACTGCACCAACTAACAAATCCACCGTTCAATGTAAACACCTATCTGGTTTGCGATTTAGAATCGTCCGGATCAGTGTCAAAGCTTGCATCGACGTAACCATTTACGACTAGCTATTTGTCACCTCCATAAACGAGAAACATATCCTTAGTCCTTTTCAGGTATTTCAGGATGTTCTTGATCGCTGTCCAGTGATCCACTCCAGGATTACTTTGGTACCTCCTTGCTAAACTTATAGCAATGCACACATCAGGTTTGGTACACAACATTGCATACATGATAGAGCCTATGGCTAAAGCATAGGGACATCTTTCATCTTCTCTCTATCTTCTACAGTGGTCGGGCATTGAGTCTTACTCAACTTCACACCTTGTAACACATGAAAGAACCCTTTCTTTGCTTGATCCATTTTGAACTTCTTCAAAACTTTGTCAAGGTTTGTGCTTTGTGAAAGTCCAATTAAGCGTCTTGATCTATCTCTATAGACCTTAATGCCCAATATATAAGCAGCTTCACCGAGGTCTTTCATTGAAAAACTCTTGTTCAAGTATCCCTTGATGCTATCCAGAAATTCTATATCATTTCCAATCAGCAATATGTCATCCACATATAATATCAGAAATGCTACAGAGCTCCCACTCACTTTCTTGTAAATACAGGCTTCTCCAAAAGTCTGTATAAAACCAAATGCTTTGATCACACTATCAAAGCATTTATTCCAACTCCAAGAGGCTTGCACCAGTCTATAAATGCATTGCTGGAGCTTGCACACTTTGTTAGTTCCCTTTGGATCGATAAAACCTTCAGGTTGCATCATATACAACTCTTCTTCCAGAAATCCATTCAGGAATGCAGTCTTTACATCCATTTGCCAAATTTCATAATCATAAAACACGACAATTGCTAACATGATTCAGACAGACTTAAGCATCGCTACGGGTGAGAAGGTCTCATCGTAGTCAATCCCTTGAACTTGTCGAAAACCTTTCGCAACAAGTCGAGCTTTATAGACAGTAACCTTACCGTTAGCATCAGTCTTCTTCTTGAAGATCTGTTTATTCTCAATGGCTTGCCGATCATCGGGCAAGTCAACCAAAGTCCACACTTTGTTCTCATACATGGATCCCATCTCAGATTTCATGGCCTCAAGCCATTTTGCGGAATCTGGGCTCACCATCGCTTCTTCATAGTTCATAGGTTCGTCATGCTCTAGTAACATAACCTCCAGAACATGATTACCGTACCACTTTGGTGCGGATCTTACTCTGGTTGACCTACGAGGTTTAGTAACAACTTGATCTGAAGTTTCATGATCATCATCATTAACTTCCTCACTAATTGGTATAGACATCACAGGAAACTGGTTTCTGTGATGAACTATTTTCCAATAAGGGAGCAGGTACGGTTACCTCATCAAGTTCTACTTTCCTCCCACTCACTTCTTTCGAGAGAAACTCCTTCTCTAGAAAGACTCCGAATTTAGCAACAAAAGTATTGCCTTCGGATTTGTGAGAGAAGGTGTACCCAACAGTCTCTTTTGGGTATCCTATGAAGACACTTTTCTCCGATTTGGGTTCGAGCTTATCAGGTTGAAGCTTTTTCACATAAGCATCACAGCCCCAAACTTTGAGAAACGATAACTTTGGTTTCTTGCCAAACCACAGTTCATAAGGCGTCATCTCAACGGATTTTGTTGGTGCCCTATTTAACGTGAATGCAGCCGTCTCTAAAGCATAACCCCAAAATGATAGCGGTAAATCAGTAAGAGACATCATAGATCGCACCATATCTAGTAAGGTACGATTATGACGTTTGGACACACCATTACGCTGTGGTGTTCCGGGTGGCGTGAGTTGCGAAACTATGCCGCATTGTTTCAAATGTAGACCAAACTCGTAACTCAAATATTCTCCTCCATGATCAGATCGTAGAAACTTTATTTTCTTGTTACGATGATTTTCAACTTCACTCTGAAATTCTTTGAACTTTTCAAATGTTTTAGACTTATGTTTCATTAAGTAGATATACCCATATCTGCTTAAATCATCTGTGAAGGTGAGAAAATAACCATACCCGCCGCGAGCCTCAACATTCATCGGACCACATACATCTCTATGTATGATTTCCAACAAATCTGTTGCTCTCTCCATAGTTCCGGAGAATGGCGTTTTAGTCATCTTTCCCATGAGGCACGGTTCACGAGTACCAAGTGATTCATAATCAAGTGGTTCCAAAAGTCCATCAGTATGGAGTTTCTTCATGCGCTTTATACCGATATGACTTAAACGGCAGTGCCACAAATAAGTTGCACTATCATTATCAACTCTGCATCTTTTGTCTTCAATATGAATATGTGTATCACTACTATCGAGATTCAACAAGAATAGACCACTCTTTAAGGGTGCATGACCATAAAAGATATTACTCATATAAATAGAACAACCATTATTCTCAGATTTAAATGACTAACCGTCTCGCATCAAACAAGATCCAGATATAATGTTCATGCTCAACGATGGCACCAAATAACAATAATTTAGGTCTAAAACTAATCCCGAAGGTATATGCAGAGGTAGCGTGCCAACTGCGATCACATCGAAGGAACCATTTCCCACGCGCATTGTCACCTCATCCTTAGCCAATCTTCGCTTAATCCGTAGTCCTTGTTTCGAGTTGCAAATGTTAGCAACAGAACCAGTATCAAATAGCCAAGTGCTACTGCGAGCATTAGTAAGGTACACATCAATAACATGT
This sequence comes from Triticum dicoccoides, assembly GCF_002162155.2. Taxonomy (NCBI): domain Eukaryota; kingdom Viridiplantae; phylum Streptophyta; class Magnoliopsida; order Poales; family Poaceae; genus Triticum; species Triticum dicoccoides. The sequence goes on along the minus strand of NC_041392.1, from coordinate 593,203,704 downwards.
ATATCACATATACCTTTGTTCACCTTGCCATCCTTCTTATCCGCCAAATACTTGGGGCAGTTCCGCTTCCAGTGACCAGTCTGCTTGTAGTAGAAGGACTCAGTCTCAGCCTTAGGTCCAAACTTGGGTTTCTTCTCCTGAGCAGCAACTTGTTTGCCGTTCTTCTTGAAGTTCCCCTTCTTCTTCCCTTTGCCCTTTTTCTTGAAACTGGCGGTCTTATTGACCATCAACACTTGATGCTCCTTCTTGATTTCTACCTCCGCAGCCTTTAGCATTGCGAAGAGCTCGGGAATAGTCTTATTCGTCCCTTGCATATTATAGTTTGTCACGATGCTTCTGTAGCTTGGTGGCAGTGATTGAAGAACTCTGTCAATGACACTATCAACAGGAAGATTAACTCCCAGTTGAGTCAAGTGATTATGATACCTAGACATTTTGAGTATATGTTCACTAACAGAACTATTCTCCTCCATCTTGCAGCTATAGAACTTATTGGAGACTTCATATCTCTCAATCTGGGCATTTGCTTGAAATATTAACTTCAACTCCTGGAACATCTCATATGCTCCATGACATTCAAAACATCGTTGAAGTCCCGGTTCTAAGTCGTAAAGCATGGCACACTGAACTATCGAGTAGTCATCAACTTTACTCTGCCAAATGTTTTTAACGTTATCAGCAGCATCAGCAGCAGGCCTGGCACCCAGCGGTACGACTATCGCTGCCGCTTAGTGATAAATTAAAGCATTACAGGGCGATTGCATTGCATACAATAAAGCGACAACCATATGGCTCCTGCCAGTTGCCGATAACTCGGTTACAAAACATGATCATCTCATACAATAAAATTTAGCATCATGTCTTGACCATATCACATCACAACATGCCATGCAAAAACAAGTTAGACGTCCACTACTTTGTTGTTGCAAGTTTTACGTGGCTGCTACTGGGCTTAGTAAGAACCGTTCTTACCTACGCATCAAAACCACAACGATAGTTTGTCAAGTTGGTGCTGTTTTAATCTTCGCAAGGACCGGGCGTAGCCACACTCGGTTCAACTAAAGTTGGAGAAACTGACACCCGCCAGCCACCTGTGTGCAAAGCACGTCGGTAGAACCAGTCTCGCGTAAGCGTACGTGTAATGTCGGTCCGGGCCGCTTTATCCAACAATACCGCCGAACCAAAGTATGACATGCTGGAAAGCAGTATGACTTATATCGCCCACAACTCACTTGTGTTCTACTCGTGCACATAAGATCAATTCATAAAACCAGGCTCGGATGCCACTGTTGGGGAACGTAGTAATTTCAAAAAAATTCCTATGCACACGCAAGATCAGGGTGATGCATAGCAACGAGAGGGGAGAGTGTTGTCCACGTACCCTCGTAGACCGAAAGTGGAAGTGTTAGCACAGCGCGGTTGATGTTGTCGTACATTTTCACGATCTGATCGATCAAGTACCGAACGCACGGCACCTCCGAGTTCAGCGCACGTTCAGACTGATGACGTCCCTCTAACTCCGATCCAGCCGAGTGTTGAGGCAGAGTTTCGTCAGCACGACGGCGTGGTGATGATGATGATGTTCTACCCACGCAGGGCTTCGCCTAAGCACCGCTATAGTATTACCGAGGTGGACTATGGTGGAGGGGGGCACCACACACGGCTAAAAGATCAAATGATCAATTGTTGTGTCTATGGGGTGCCCCCTACCCCTGTATATAAAGGAGCAAGGGGAGGAGGCGGCCGGCCAGGGAGAGGCGCGCCAAGGGGGAGTCCTACTCCCACTAGGAGTAGGACTCCTCCTATTCCTAGTAGGAGTAGGAGATTGGGAAGGAAAGGGAGATGAGGAGAAGGAAAGAGGGGGCCGATCCCCTTGTCCTAAACCAATTCGGTTTGGGCCTGGGGGGGAGCGCCCCACACTCCCCTTACTGCCCTCTATTTCCACTAAGGCCCATGTAGGCCCATTAAGCCCCCGGGGAGGTTCTGGTAACCCCCGATACTCCGGTAAAATCCCGGTTTCACCCGGAACACTTCCGGTATCCAAATATAGGCTTCCAATATATCAATCTTTATGTCTTGACCATTTCGAGACTCCTCGTCATGTCCGTGATCACATCCGGGACTCCAAACAACCTTCGGTACATCAAAACTCATAATATAACCGTCATTGAAACTTTAAGCGTGCGGACCCTACGGGTTCGAGAACTATGTAGACATGACCGAGACATGTCTCCAGTCAATAACCAATAGTAGAACCTGGATGCTCATATTGGCTCCCACATATTCTACAAAGATCTTTATCGGTCAAACCGCATAACAACATACGTTATTCCCTTTGTCATCGGTATACTCGCCCGAGATTCGATCGTCAGTATCTCAATACCTAGTTCAATCTCATTACCAGCAAGTCTCTTTACTCGTTCTGTAATACATCATCCCGCAACTAACTCATTCATTGCAATGCTTGCAAGGCTTATAGTGATGTGTATTACCGAGTGGGCCCAGAGATACCTCTCCGACAATTGGAGTGACAAATCCTAATCTCGAAATACGCGAACCCAACAAGTACCTTCGAAGACACATGTAGAGCACCTTTATAATCACCCAGTTACGTTGTGAAGTTTGGTAGCACACAAAGTGTTCCTCCGCTAAACGGGAGTTGCATAACCTCATAGTCATAGGAACATGTATAAGTCATGAAGAAAGCAATAGCAACAAACTAAACGATCAAGTGCTATGCTAACGAAATGGGTAAAGTCAATCACATCATTCTCCTAATGATGTGATCCCGTTAATCAAATAACAACTCATGTCAATGGCTAGGAAACATAATCATCTTTGATCAACGAGCTAGTCAATTAGAGGCATACTAGTGACACTCTGTTTGTCTATGTATTCACACAAGTACTAAGTTTCCGGTTAATACAATTCTAGCATGAATAATAAACATTTATCATGATATAAGGAAATAAATAATAACTTTATTATTGCCTCTAGGGCATATTTCCATCAACTGCCACACGAGCGTCCGGGCTGCGCTTGGCTCTTTGCCTCTTCGGGAAGTCGAACAATGGCCCTGTTTGGATAGTCTAACTCAGTTAGAGGTTAGAGTTAGATTCTAACCCAGAAATAACCCTGAACTAACTCTAACCAAAAAGATGATTGGATAGCAGGGTTAGAAGGAGCACGGATATGGCGAGGCGCCTTCACGGGCGATGCGAGAGGGAGGGAGGGAGAGGACAAGAAGCTTCGAGGAAGTGAGGAGGGATCTGCCTCGGGAAGAGCGAGAGAAAAAGGTGTTTTTTAGTGGTCCTGAGAAGAATTAACCCAAATAAGCACCTCTTGGGTGGGACAGATTTTTTAGATGAGTTAAATGCATCTAACCCAAACTAACCCTCCTGTTTGGATATTTTTGGGTTAGTTGAGTCCAAACTAACCCAAACTAACTCTGACCCGTGGATTCAAACAGGGCCAATGATGGAGTACTACTGTAGTGGAGGAGTACTATAGTATGCTTCTGGCCAACTGACATCGAGTGAACTGCTGCATGTCCACCACGTACGGGAGGGATAGAGTGTAGCGAACGAAAGCTTCTCCTAGTCCTGCCAGCCACCACGCTCGTGGGCGAGGGAGGGGCGTAGCTTCATTGACTTACTGCTCCTGCCTTTGCGTCCATGATAGGTGGGCCCAACAGGTTGGTGGCCCACCTGTCATGCAGCCAAAGACAGCTGTGGTTAAGGCGAGAGGGCGTTGTAGTAATCAAACTTCTCGGTCTTGTACGAGTTGACGCAACACATCAAAGCACTGCACTCGATATATTTCAATAATTTGCGTTTACTGATGCATTAATTACAATGCATGCATGCATGCTGTGACTCTCCTTTTGATACTTGCATGTGTTGATTTAATGCACCTTGAAGTAGTATGAATATGTGACGGTAAAGCTTTGTAATGCCCCGGCCCTAATAAATCGAGAGATGGTTGTGCACGAGGAGGGAGAGATCATGGAGATGGAACATGACCCAACAATGGAGCTCTCTATGGTCTCGATGGACCTCATCTTGCTCCACTGCCCCTTGTGCCACCGCCCCTTGAAGCCTCCAGTGTATGAGGTTCGAATACACCTTGTCCGTTCGGCTGATCGAGCAAGGTGCAGGTTTCTTGATTGACGTGTTGTTCGATTGATTTGTGCAGTGCAAGGGAGGGCACCTGGCTTGCGCCGACTGCCACGTCGAGCGCCGCGGGAACCAGCGGCAGTGCCAGAAGTGCGAGCGCGACGGTGGCTTCAACGTGCGGAACACGGCGGTGGACGCCGTCCTCTCCTCGGTGAGGGTGGAGTGCCCGCATGAAGGTTGTGGGCTCTCGTCACTTACCACAAGCTCGCCGATCACCAGAGCGTGTGTCCGCTCGCGCCCTCAAATGCCCCGTGCCCGTCTGTGGCTACGAAGGCCCGCCACCGGTGCTCTCCCACCACATCAGCACCGTGTATCCCAAGCCCGTGCACAGGATCTAGTATGGCAAGGCGCTCCAGCTGCAAGTGCCACTATCGGAGCCACGGCTCTTGCTATTCGCGGAGGAGGACGACCGCGCGTTTTTCTTGGTCGGCGGCGTGCTCGACATCGGTGTGCCTATCACCGTGTCGGTCGTCTGCATCAGAGCGGGGGCATCCCCACTGCCGCACTACGTGGCCAAGCTGTGGGCGAACGGCCCGCCGGGGGAGCCCAAAGGCAGGACCGACTCCGTCAAGGTGGAAATGGAGGTGACAAGCAGCAGGGACCTCGGCGACGTCGCCGTGCAGGAGCTGACCTTCTTCATAGTTCCACCCAAGTTGCTGGCCGGGGCTAAGCTGGTGTCCCTCCACATTCAGATTGACAAGCTCACGTCTTACATGATTCTAAAGTGCCTTTTGTTTATCTTAGTAATATGCTAATATAGGGGTTAGATCGGTCTACTTTAGCTTAAGAGATGGTGGGTTTTGGTGGCGATGCAGCAATTACCTCGACATCAGATCAGCAGTGAAAGTAATTTCGAATAGTCGAATGGATATTTTGTGTCTGTTGGATATGAAGATCCTTTTTAGAAGTAACAGCTTATATGCTTTTCTTCTGAAATGGAACATAATTCTTGTTGACATGCACTAATATTTTCGAAACGGACATCGGGCTGTAGCTAGAAGGGCGGTCGGGACACGACATTGGCCCATACCGCGGTGACCCCCGATTAGGACGCACTGACTGTGGATTTTCTCCCACGCCGATGTCGACTGCGTCTATGCACAACATTGTTCCCTTCCCCTAGCTGCGGGATTAGGCCAGATATGTGACCAGCGGTGTGGCCACCGTCGTTCTATGCTTGTGAAGAGAGCAACCCAAGCAAGCAGGCTTGTAGCTTAGGCTCCTGCTAGTGTATATATAGTGGTTTTCTTTTTCTCTCCATATCAACCATTTTATATTGCGTACGTGTCATTGAAGAGTGAAATGATGGTTGCTTCTTCCGACTAACTTACTGTGTGATTTGACTGCTCCTTTAGTGGCCCCTACACGTACTCCCCCTACGTGTATGCAACGGTCACACGTACACATGGACACAAAAACGCGCACGACGCCCTAATGCATGCATGTCCGAGCACACGACGAAACACACATGGTCACGCTCAAGTGCTCAACCTACACGTGCATGCACACACATACCCAGCCAGGGTGAGCTAGTGACCGTATAAACACCGGAAAATGTATATATTGAGTGCAATGAGCGTATTATGAAGTCCACTGACCGTATTTTTACAAATATTCAGTGACAGACAGTGTATTTATCTTGTTTGAAATTAAGCCATATTAAGCGGAGAGGAGTCGGTATGGACTACCATTACTTTTCTATGTCCCGTCAACTTGCCGAACGAGGAGAAGCTTGCAGGACGGGATAAGCTTGTGAGCGGTGGCTCGCAGGACAAGGAGAAACTTTTGACTAATGCAAGCTGTCCTTCGCTCAGGCGGTGGACGTGCAACAGTTAATTCGGTGTCAGATTGCCAGAAGGATACACTATACTAGTAGTACTGTTATTATTGCACTTCCCGAAGAGGCGAACAGCCAAGCGCAAAGTTTACTAGTACTAGTACTACTACTATAGTCTATAGAGGTAGTACTAGGAACCGGATGGAGGAGCGTCTGCAGTCTTATTATATTTTTAAAATGTGATAAAGCAATCTTCAACACATTTGGTTCTCTTCGAGGGTTTTCGCATGTGATAATGGAAGTTGATTGCATGGAACACTCGCCACAATTCTCGCTTAATTCTGGCTCATATCCTGTTACAAATAGGGCGCTCGGTAATATTTCCTCTTTTTTTTGTTATTCAGCATGTAAACAGGTCAGCAAACCTTGCGGCGCATCTTTGTGCGAACCGTGCTTGCTGCACTTTGAATGTGGCCGAGAGCTGGCTTGATGAAACACCACGCTTCCTACTTTTTTTGCGGGGTACCTCACTTCCTAGTGACCAGTCTCTTGGCTGATCGTCCTAAGAATGCTTATATATGAATAAAGCTCTCTCATTTACCCGCAAAAAAGATTAAGCCATATTAACCGGAAAGGAGGAAGTATGGACTAGCACTACTTATTGGTGTGTCCCATCAACTCGTAGAACGAGGAGAAGCTTGTAGGACAAGGTGAAGCTCGCTTACGCCTTTTGACTAATGCAACGTACCTTCGCCTAGGCGGTGGACATGCATCAGTTCATTCGGTGTCAGATTGCCAGAGGCATACACTATAGTACCGAACATGCCGAGTACCATCATTGTTCGACCTCACGAAGAGGCGAAGAGCCAAGCGCAAGGTTTAGTAGTACGAGTAGTACTACTACTAGAACCGCATGGTGGAGCCTCTGTACTCTTATTTTTCTGATAAAGTACACATTTATTCCGGAGAAGGGCGGAAAACGGCAGCCCAATATGTAATGATGATACCGATCAACCATGCTCGAATATATCTTGGCCTCCGTGCGAGCCCATCTGTGTGTCCTCGCTCCTCGTCTCTCTCAAGGAATGGCGGGTTGCCCATTTTGCCGTCAATTGAGATCGGTTTGCTCACACTCCGGTCCCACATGTCAGTGATATGCCACGAGGAGGTGCGTTGACCGACTGGCCATACACGTACTTGGTTTTGCACCTTCATACTACTCCTCCCTCTGTCACAGTTTACAGGACGCGCTTCATTATGATGCATTTCTCTCAATGCATTTCCACCACCAGAGAGACTTTAGATGTGTTTGGTTTAATGCTCAATTAATTAGGGCATGGTAACCGCAATTTTCTCTTGATGTAGTACTGCGGAGTGGAGTACGTGCATGCATGTGTGTACCCGGGGTGGAAGCACTGCATGCATGTGTGTACGCATTATTTCCTCTAGTAATAGACGACGTGCTATAACTACCAATGCTATTTTTCAGGCTAATCGCTAGTCGCCTTGGTCCTAGAGATTTTCTCTTTTTCTAAAGCGCGCTCTATAAACAGTGACGGATGGAGTAGTATGAGCGGATTCGAAGAAGAGCGTATTGATGGTTGCTTCTTCCGAGAAACTTACAGTGGGAAAGGTGGGGCTTATGATTTGACTGCTCATCACTCACTATTAATGCGGCGCAACGACCGATCTGAGTCTCCCATGCGGCTGTGCACTACCCCTCGGTTCTTAAATATACTCCGGAGTATTTGTATTTCTAGAGATTTCAACGAGTGACTACTCAAATATTTGTCTTTTTAGAGATTCAAATGGACTCCTACATACAGAAGTATATAGACATATTTTAGAGTGTAGATTCACTCATTTTGCTCCGTATGTAGTCACTTGTTGAAATCTCTAGAAAGACAAATATTTAGGAATGGAGGGAGTACACATACGAAGAAAAATGAGTGAATCTACACTCTAAAATATGCCCATTTGAAATTTGTAAAAAGATAAATATTGTTGATGACAGTTGCGACGACAAAGAAGAAGCATATTCCTTGTCCTAAGGGAAGATAACAACATATTTGTGTTTGTCTAAAACGGTGTGAGGACGAGATTGCAATATGGAAAGTACGCCGGACGAGCTACGTTTTGTGCAAAGAACTATGGAAGATCCACATGCAGCAACGTGGGAAGACGAGCAGTGGAGCAAGGCCGAAAGGGATAACTGGAGGTCGTCGGGATGTAACTAGGTGAGAGGCGACGGGCGGAATCTGCCCATACCGCGACAGCGAGCAGGTGGTATAGGCCCTACCGCACCGGACCTTGGTCACAAAGAACGGCGTGTACCGCAGATTGGGACGTGATGCCTCGGCGCCGTCGAACGGATAAATGATGCACGTCCTCCCTTTCCGACGGCAGACGGGATGCGGTCGGATCAGTGACCAACGGTGAGAGAGAGAGAGAGAGGCCACCACAGCCTTGTGTGAGATACTCTGAACAGAGACAAACCAGGTAGGGAGGCTCCATTGTATATAGTGGAGCGGACTACCATTTTCTCCATAAAAATCCTTTTATATTCTGTGTACGTGCTATTGAGCCATATAACTTTATTTAAAAATAACGCGCCAACACATCAAGTCGAACTTTGTTTAATGCACGTGTGGTACATGACCTCCCTAGGTAAACAACCGCTACATGCGTTCAAATTAGCACGTGGGCTTCCATTTCGTACAGAAATGAGCTCCACCATGTACCCACGCGGGTGTGGCTGGGCACGAAGCATGAGTACGTGTGCACGATGCACCTATTCTCTTCTTGTATACGTACACCACCTACATGGGGTTGTGTGAGAAACATACAAACGTAGAGAGATATAGTGTGTGGGTTCGTGAGAGTTTTTTTAGGGGATGGGGCGGTCAATCAAAAAATGTAACATATGCAATATGTGTGAAATAGAGTCCTAGATATATCATATATATAGATGGGGTGATCCACGAGAAGAGAGTGGAGGTATCATCGACTTGAGGTGTCCATAGAATCAAAGAGAGGGATGATGTGTGTGTGTGTGTGTGCGCGCGCGGTCGATAGAGAGTGCCATCGAATTTGTGTGTGCCCACATCAAAGATATAGAGTGGCTGGCCTACTAGAACGAGAGATGGGACATTTGCGGTTTGTCTCTGTGGCAGGGATACCTACCTACAACGCTCGACTATAGGTGTGTGGTGGGGGGGAGGGAGGCCTAATTAACTATAGAGGTACAATGGCCGGTATATGTGTGGAGGAGGAGAGAGGTCTACCTCATGTATTAAGGGAGATCGATCTACCTCATGTATTAAGGGAGATCGATCGACATCCATGCATATGTGTAGGAGAGTAATAAGGTTGGGAGGGAGACCGAGCTAGAGTGTTGGAGGGGGTGGTACTGGAGTTGTTTCTAACAAATGGTGGGATAGGCTTGCTAGACAACTAGAGGGCACGCCTGCAATATCAATAAGAGAGGGGATGGCTGCCTGTCTATGCACGTGCGTGTGAGAGACGGGTCAGGAGGCATGCACGAATGATGAGGGGGAAAATATATGGTTGTGGTAAGCAGACATAACTACATAGGAAGATCAATCGTCCTTTCTCAGAGAAAGGAGAGACATAACTTATGAGGTACGTCGATCGATGGGGGGGATAGTTAAAGTCGACCTAGGTATATGTTGGGAGATCGATCGGTATACATGCATGCATGTGTGTGTTAGAAGCAAATGAGGCAAGGGGATAAGGATAGATAGAGAGAGATGCATCTAGGAGGTGGTGCGAGAGTCATACTATATCGAGGGGGAAGGAGTGTGCGAGTACGAGATCGATGAAATGAGTGGTGGGAGTGAGGCATGGACGGTGATAAGAGAAGAGGGGAAGCTTGTGTTTGTGCTAGGCACACCTGGCTAGAGAGGCATATCGATCGATGTGTGCCGTAAAGAAGGAGCTGGGGGGGCTACACACACCGTGGGTGAACGACCTAAAGTGAAAAGATGAATTTGTGCGATGGAGCTAGAGAATGCGGAGGGAGGGTGAGAGGGATGCGGGCTTCTTCATGCACAAGAGAAAGTTAGCGCTAGCTAGCTACAAAGATAAGAGGATTGTGTGGGTGTAAAAGATGAATAGAGATCATACTTCATTATGAAAAGCGAATTCGGATATTTGAAGAATTTATCATAGTCTTCTAAACCGGCGCATGTGTGAATATATAAACGGTGATACACATGGTGTGGTTATGAACATGTTATACTACATATAATATATTTTATCTCTACTCTTATAAATAACGGAGTTGTTGATGATGGTGCCATCCTGCAATATAGGCCGTCCGATTTATATCTGACGGATGGGAAGGAAACTATGGCAGTTTTGAAAAAATATACCCACACCCCTCTCCATATTTGCAAATTTGGCCTCCCCTTGATCATGTTGATGTTCTGTGGAACACATCGGAATCTTGCTAGTACTACATATAACATATAGAACATTGATCATAATTTGGGCTAATGTGTGGCTTTTGCAGCTCAGGTCTAAATACTTGTCATAATGTAGGGAGAGGGGAACTATACTATGTGTGATAAACATGGTGTACACGTATGTAACATGGTTTAGATTATGAATATATAGTTAGTACATCAAATGTACTATTATTTGGAATCAACATCAAGTGTATTCAAAAAATAGAATTCAAGTTCATGTAGTACACATAGTTCATATCTATTTCTATAGTAATCATGTGGTGTGTTATTAAGGTAATACACGAATGATGTTTGAAGTTGGCAACAATCATGATTGTAGATTCTTATTGAAATAGAGAAACGAATTCAAATTCAGTTTGAATTGCAGCGGTAGTCTAGACATTTGGAATGCACTAAAATGTTGGTATGAGTAGGTTACATGCATTATACAGCAAGCGAAAAAATTTAATTGGACATAACATGGATTCATACTACCGAATAGTATTTAATTGCACTAAATTATTGGTATGAGTAGCTTTAAATAACATTTTTTATAGTAAAACAGGGCAAGACTCTCTCTTTGTGTGGTGTGAATAGTTTTATTTTTTCGTTTTGTTTTTGGCTAAGGGAAGTGCGAATTGGTTTGGTACGTACAAGTACAATATTACACGTTAGGCTTGTCCCTAAAATTCAACCCGCGCCTTGTTATATCCCAAAAATTCAGATATCGTGCTCCCAAAACTGGCGCCTTCACAACCCGCGCCTTGCTATCCCGAAATTACAGCGCACGCGAAAACTCCCTCCAACTGCCAAATCCCGACACGTGAAATCCCCCTTGTAACCCTGAGCCGAAAGGGCCGCTAGTTCAAATTGGTGGGGGGTACTTTTGTAACACACCCTACATTTTGGACAAGTGCGTCCCTAAGTCATGGTTCACCCCCTCCCATCGCCTCCTTTTCGCCATTCGAAATCCCAGGCCGCCATAACCTCTCCGCTCTTGCCGTGAAACCACACCCTCCTCCGTCCGTCACCTCACCCCTGCCCAGCCGAAGCCTCTTCCCCGACGACGTCGTCCACTGCAACAGCTTGACATCCCTCATCCACCTCCCCGGATGAGGATCCATCATCCATCTCGTCGTCCCCCCGGTTCAGCCGCCCCGTCCTCCACCTCCAAGGAGATGTTCCGACGAACGCCTCGTCTATCGCGGCTGCTTCATCCCCACAGCACTGCCTTAACATGCTCCACCGGAACCGCAGCATCCTCATTGACTCCTCAGACGAAGCCGAGGCCTACTCGGCACCACCAAAGAGGTTGTACACTCATCACATCACACCTTCTCCTTAGCTCGACCTTCCATCACTGACGTTGCTCCATCCCGCACCCCCATGGAGCGACTACCTTGAAGCCGGCGCCATGGGTGACATCTCCACGGCGGCTCTCCCCTAGTGCGAGGCTCCTTCGGCAGCGGTGGCCATACCAGCCGGATCTGCTGCTGCTCCGGCTCTCGGTCCGACCCGCTGCTGCTATAGCTGCTCTGGCTCTCGCTCGATCGCTCGCTCGCCCAGCTGCTACTACTCCAGCTCTTGCTCGATCGCTTGCTCGCCCAGTTGTTGCTGCTCCGGCTCTCGGTCGCTCGCTCGCTCACGCTACTGCTGTTGTTGCTGCTGCTCCGGCTCTCGCTCGATCGCCCAGCTGCTGCTGCTCCGGCTCTCGCTCGCTCGCGTTGCTGCTGCTGCTCTTCCCCTCCCTCGTGCTACTGCTCTGCTCTAAATTAGCTACACTTTCAGTCGACTGAATTGACTTTTGGGTCAGTCGATTTTCAAGGGGTGGGGGGCTCGCCGGAGTTAAGGAAGAACCACCCGCAGCGGGGACGGGGGCTCGCCAGAGAGGTACCCAACTATCTATATCAGGGTTTAGGGTGGGGGCGGGGGGCCTATAGGGCTAGCCGGGCCGCCGGCGGGCCGACGATGGGGAGTTGTTTCGAGGCGGCGAGGCGACGCTGGGGCCGGCGGTTCGGCCGGTGTTGGGTGGCGGCTTAGGGGCTGCAGGTTGAAGATGAACAGCAGGCCCTCCCTAAACTACACGTCAAGTGCCTCTCTGCTACCATTGCATTCAGTTTCGACAGTAACATTCATATTCCACAGTAAATTTCAGTTTCGACAGTTAAGTTCAGAGTCAACAGTTTTTACCTCATCTGTTGTAGTCAGGTGGTTTTTGGTGATGTAAATTTTACATCTATTTTACATCATCTATTGGAGATGCTATTAGAATCCCACTTGATATTGACGATGTCTATCTTTTGTTGCTTTAGCCTTGATGTCTTACGGCTCACCGGGGCTGCTCCAACGACAGAACAATCCATCACAATAGAGCAGTGCCCTGAACGCCGTCTACAGATTCCTCAGATCTTCCTCCACACCTCCTACATCCACCTCTGCCTCAACTACTTCATCGACCAACCCAATGATGCTGAGGTCGACACGGCCACGGCAAAGAGGTTGTACACTTGTTGCATCACTTATTACTATCCATTCATGTCGATCCATTAGGGCTATTTTGGTTCGATGAAAAAACATAGCAATAGGGAATTTTCCAATGGCACTCTACTATTCAATTATTCATGCATTTTGTTGAAAGGAATGAAGCAAAGCATCCACCTGGACCTACTTTTCAAAATCCTATGCATGAAAACAAGACCAAGTGCATTAGTGGCAGAATAACATTCTAACTGTACACGCTTTCATATGGTTTCACTTTATTTTGGCCATGTTTCTTTGCATTCCTCTGCTCTTCCAATTCCTGTAAACCAAACACCCAAGTTGATAGAAATCCTGTGTTTACAAATGCTCTGTTTACCATGTGCACTCCTATCCTATTCTGGTGTTTTTCCTACCCCTGCGTTTTTAGAATCATGCAAGCCAAATGAGCCCTTACAAAATTACTTCAGTTACAGGTAGGTGTCGACGGGAACTTTGTGTGGTTTGTCCTGCTCCTGCCGCGATGTCGTCCACCTCACCTGAGGTGCTCCATCGACAGAAACATCCACCAAACCAGACATCACGACTCCAGACCGTCTTTCGCCGCCTCAGATCTCCTTCCTTGCCGCCGGCACCCACCACAACGGCATCACCATCATCGACTCAGCAGATGAACCTGAGGAGTACATGGTTCCACAAGAGAGGTCGCATTCTTTTGATTCTGCTTATGTTATGCATTGCTTAAAATTACCCGCTACTTTATCATCTTGTTCACCTCTTGGACTCCAAGTTAGGTCCAAATTAATGTTCAAACTTGTGTTCTAAATTAGTTGTCGGGCACATATTGAGGAAGCAATGAATAGTATCTCTGTCTAATATCTGGTTCACCTAGGGTATGCCTATGTTGTTCATCTTGGGTGGGAAACAAATAGTAAAGCAATCATCATCTGTCTTTATATTAAATTAAAGCAATCATTAGCTTGCTATCATTATTTTTGGATCCATCCACTGGTTGTTACCATCACTCTAAATTTCTGCATGCTCTCCTTACATAATCTCACCATATTTTTTTCGTATGCATGTCAGATATTGTATACAGTCATGCTGAGCATGTAGAGAAAAAGAGAAGAGTTTTGCACGGCAATACAATGTCATGCAGACACGCTCCATGGTGGGTTCAATGGCAAACCCTCCCCACCCTCTCCAGATTGTAATCTAGAGGAAGATATCTGTTCTGAGGCAGATTCAGACGCCGCTGACCTCTCCTATTTACCACCCAAGGTGTTTGCTCTACCTTGGCATGATGATGTTAATCATATGATGCATATGTTGCCTTGCAGTGCCTACTTTTGACATCATATATGTCATCTGCTTAGTTTAGACATGTTCTATGATGCCACCTGTTTAGTTTATATATCATATATGGGAATTGTGCAGTCTCATGTCTTTTAGCTAGCCATAATATACATGAAATGTGCAATGCCATCCTGTTTAACCAGGCATCATATATTTGAATGATATCTTGCCCATCCTTTTCTTCATTACATTTCCATTTGTCGACAATGTTTGTACATTAAACTACTCTTCCTGTGAATCAGCCATTTGGGTGGGAGATTGAAAATGTGGAGTGAAAACAAGGCCTTCAGGGCAGGCAGTGCTACCTGTCGAAGCAAATCTCTTGTTGGGTCCTAATAGCTCCTCGGAGATGGATTCAGAGATAGATGACCAGTCCTATTCCCCCACTGAGGTGTATGCTCTAACTTGGCACGGTTATACTGCTCATATCATGCATATGGTGTATTGCATTGCATAGATTAGACATCATATACACAATATACAACACCATGTTCTTAGTTCAGACATCATATATAATGCCCTCTGTTTAGCATATAAATCACATATGTGAATTAAATGATGCGATCCTGATTACTTAGATAACATGTAGGTGAATTATGTCATGCGATCATGTTTAGTTATTCATCATATCTTTGAATTATGTTATGCTATGCTATCCAGTTTAGATAGACATCATATATGTGAAATTATGTCATGCTATCCGTTTTAGTTAAACAATATACATGTCAACTATTTCATGACCTCTTTTTTCCACACTATCTATTGCATTTGTCTCTCATACAATGTCTGTACATTCAACTATGTTTCCTGTTTATCAGCCATTTGAATTGGAGTGGGTGATGCCAACATCTAGCGGACTAAAAACATGGTCTTCAAATAAAACAGTGCTACCTCTTGGTGGAGATAGCACCCCGGTTGTACATGCACGGGAACTAGCCCTACCACACATAACCCAAACTCTCGCAGATTGTACCCCTACTGCGATGGACAGAGAACCAGCTTCACCCAATCTAACCCCCACCCCAGCAGATAGTAACCCAGTTCCTGTTGACACAACACCATCTCCACCACAGAGCTCCAAACAAGAGCAGTTAGTAAGGCAGCACCAGTGCCCAAAGGGCCAGTACTACCACGGCGAACCCCAACTCCACTAGTTAGTACGCCTATTACTGTGGAGGAAGCACAACCAGCTAGTCGTAGTTTAGCATCTATCGCATTTGATATTGTTAAATCGTATGTGCGTATCTTCCCATCTTGGAAATATTATACTGAAGATGAAGGAAAATGCCAGTTGCAGGTGTTTGTCCAGGAGTTATGTGTAAGTAATGTTATTGGTAATTACTTTGCTTTGTCCCTACCTCCATGATGGTTATAATACAACAAATTTTCCCATTTTTCTCTATAGAGAAGGACCGATTTGGAAACTCAGGATAATGTAACCTGTGCTAATACCTCTGCTATCTTCAAGAATGCTTGGTTGCAGTATCGGAATTACTTGAAGAAAATGTACTTCACCGGCAAAGAAACTCATCAAATCCCCTTACGTTCTCCTGAGACACATATACTGGACGATGACTGGGAACGCCTTGTTCTGTACTGGTCCCAAACCAAGAATGTGGTAAGGCCTATGAGCTCATTTTCTACTTTTAAGTACTATATTCCTGCGTCTTACTGTACTTTGTTCATGTAGAACAAGTGCCCAAACCTGAAGAACAACTGTTCTCATTTAAGATTCCATTTCTATCATAGTTCAAAAAAGCGCTAGGCGCTAATTGTGCGTTTTGCCACCGCCTTGCGCTTTACTAACCAAAGGGCATGCTTATGCGCAGTTATGCACAGAGCATAGTTATGCGCAATGCATTTCGCCAACGCCTAGAGCCTAGGCGCGCTTAAGCGCTCTCTTAGGCGCGCCTTTTTTAACTATGATTGCTATCGTGCATACTGCTTTGCTCTTGTATCACTGTATTTACTCATACAAACTTATTTTTAAATTGAAGGATCCAATCAAAACTGCAATGGCACAACAGGTATGTTCACGCATGTTTCTTTAACAGGCTTGCTCTTATCAATAGCTCTGTTGATTTCAATTTCAATTGTGTATACAGTTGACTTCTCATATCATGCACATTAATAGCATCACAACAGAGCCAATAGTGTTGTTGTACATGTAGACCCGTGGCACCCATCTGAAATCTTGTTGTGCTGTGTAGTTTCCCATGCTTTGTATTCTTTCACTGCTACTTTGTCTTGAACTGATATGATTTGAACCGTGTCTCTATTCTGATTTGGCAAGACAATGCAGTGACCATAGGACATAGATATATGTTTATTTGATGCTTTTATTATGTACTAGTACTTGGCAATAGAAGACTTGGTAGTTTAATCATGTCCACCTTACTAATGAACTGGTTCACCGAAATGAGTTTCATATACTAGTACATGCTAAACTGTTATGTGTCTGCTTGTTTCTTCTTTTAGAATGCTGACAGAATATTGGGGAAGAGTGCCTTATTAAGCAATGGTAAAGGAAGTAATGCAAATAAGGTTCAGGATAGTGACACATCCTTGTTGGTCTCCAGCAAAGCTGATAAAATAGCTAAGACTATCTCAAAGACAGTGAGACAATCCCAAAGTCCTGTCTTGGTTGAGTGTTGGAGTTACTGGCCAGTACCGCTTGCACAAGCTATTCAAACTCACTGTCTAAATCAGTTCGGTTTATTGAGTCTAAACTACAAGCTGAAAGACATCGATCAGCTGTGCTGCGACAAGAAGCGGAAGGACTGCAGAAGTCCCTAGAGCATTCAGATGCATAATTTCTGGTGCAACAGCAAGTGTTGGAGGATTTTAGCGCCAAACAGGACAAAGCTAATAAGCTTGCTAAGCTTATTGCCAGCATGGTGGATACCACATTTCTTGAGCTCTTCTAAAGTTGTTTCAGTTATGCTCTTATTTTACTACCGCGTTTATTTGCACTGGTGGCCAATTTTTACGGCCAGTGTATGTAATATGCTGCTTTGTTCCCTATATTTGCACTGGTGGCGAACTTTGAAGCCCAATGGATGTAATATGTGTAATAGCGGTAATAGGCTAGCGTTAATTGCTTGCTTATTTATTTCCTTATTGTCTTGTTTAGTTGTTTGCTTGTAGTCACTATAGTTCTTTTTCTGTGTTTTTCTAGTGGCCACAATAACCTATCTTTGGAAACTAGGCCAGAATAATCATGGCAACACACGGACTGTTGTAACCATGGGCCTCCAGCGGGCCGTATGATCCATGGGCCTTCTACGGGCCGTAGGATCCATGGGCCTTCTATACAGGCCATAGGATCCATGGGCTTTCTATGGGCCGTCCGATTCATGGGCCTTTTACGGGCCGTAGGATCCATGGGCCTTCTACGGGCTGTATCATCATTTCGCCAATCATGGGTCGTACTATTCGTGGACAATAATGGGCCGTTAATAGGCCGTATTTGATAACTCTATGAAAACAGCCCAACATGTTTTTTGACATGAAAATGGCCCAACATATTATCGGGCCACAAATGGGACGACTATAACCACGGGCTGAATTTGGCCCACAAGCAGAAAATGACAGTAACGGGCCGTAAGTAAACGAATGTGGAAATGAGCTCAAGAATAAATGGGCCCCAAGAAGGCCGAAAGATAACATGGGCTGGAAACGGCCCAACGAAATAATGGGTCGTTAATGGGTATAAAGTGATACACTATTCATTACGGCCCAGTTTCACCACATGACGTTAATTGGTATAAACTGATACACTGTTCATTACGGGCCAATTTTACCACGGACCGTTAATGGGCTGAGAGTGATAAGGGCCTCATATGGGCCGAAAGACGTCATGGGCCATACATGGGCCAGAAGCTAAAACGGGCTGGAATTATATTGGACGGACTAGATGACGCTACTGGGCCTAATTCGGATAGGCCGTAAACGGGCCCTAGGTTAGCGGGCTGTAAATGGGCTATATGCGAACATGCCATTCACGGCCTTGCAGTGGGCCGGCCCGCCACATTTTCATAGGAATGGGCTTTTGTTTGGCCGTACCACGTGTCGACGTATCATAGGCGCTTTGGTTCCAATAAGTGGATGACATCTGTCCCAACGTTGAGCCGACACGTGTTTCCTCCAGCCAATGATGATTTTACACGTGGAAAAGCCCCATTGGTCGGGGCTGTTAATGGGTTATCGGATCCAAAACCGGACCCGATAGATTAACGGTGTTCTGTTACGATGGATGCCACGTGTCGGTCACCCTTGACGAAAGCACTTCTGTGGCGCGTGATTTATCGTCATGGAAGTGGACACTTCCATGATGATAATTTTGGTAATGTCATGGAACACTTCTACGACAGCACAGGTATGACTATCTTGATTCTGTCATAAATTTGTCATGGATGTACATGCACGACAGAAAACGTGACCTACTGTGACAAACACGTATCATCACGGAAGTGTATTTTTTTTGTAGTGAGTCTTGGACTTGGGCTGCAGATTTCTGTATAGAATATCTCCCCAGGGGCGCTTGATAGCATTCTTCTCTGCATACTCAGGGATCATGAAGTTGTACTTGAACCATTCTTCGGCCCAATATCTTCGAATCCATTGGATTCGGGTCTTGCGCTGGCCATAGCTCTCCTCAAGATTTGCCTTGTACAACTCAAACAGATTTGGAGGTAAATCCTTAGCTGTGTTGCCTCTGTGCTGCCTGCCAGCTTTCCTGGCAGATTTCTCAGTGGCCATTATATTCAACCTGAATGGCTTCAGAACAGTGAATGGCTTCCGTCTCCTTGTCAAACAAGAGCTGGCTTCAGGGGAGTGTATGTGTTGCTGTAAGAACTCTGCAAATGAATGAAGACTATGAGAACCAAGGGATTCTCCCACAGACATGTACATGTGATAGTATTAATGTGCGAGGGAAGGGGAAGAGGTCATATGCATTCTCAGAAGATTTTGAAGAAAAATCGGTTTGAAGACATTAACCTCATAGAGCGAAGACATTCACTTATTTGAATAGAGTCGGTTCTAGATTTGTACGAATTCGTGAATAAGTACGAGTGGGGAATCTAACTAGTTATGAAGCATAAGTGAATATACTTGGCATGATATGAGATGCAAATAAGGATGGATCCATATTTGGGAGTGAAGAAACCACTTTTGGTTGAAGTGGATGAATCTGTCGAATCTAAAAGGCAGTAAAAAGTAAGATTTAATTACCGCGGATGAACTGCTAGACGAGGTAGAGTTGGAGGCCGAGCAGTTCAATCTTCTGTGCCCTAACTTGGCGATGGAAGACACCTACAGCGACGGCGGATAGGACGAGATCTGTGGCCAGCGTGAGGACGGCGCCGAAGAAGTTGCGGCAGTCAAGCGCTTCGTCTGCAGCATCATTGCGAGCTAGCGGAGGCGCTAGGGTTTGTGCGAGGTGGCGAGGTGGAAGAAGAGATAATGACCGCGGTGAGTGTGTATTTATAGGGATAGGGACATCACATCGTAATTATGCAGGTGCCCCTGGCGGTTCGCATCTGAAAGAAATGTTGCTTGCATGCAACTCATTGGGAGTTGATCCATGTTCCCATGCTCGCCTGGATTGTCGGGTGGTTGTTCCGGCTTCTCCAGTATTCAGGCAAGAGGATATGGCAATTAAAACGGATTTAAATGTTTGTCTCTATGTCTTCTGCTGACAATGACTCAGAGAAGACAATTGCCAGGTTTTAATAGAATACATATGATTTGGAAAGATAGAGTTTGAGGAAGAAGCACAAAAGGGGTTAGGGTCCGATCACATTCACTTAGATCAAGAAAAGATTCAAGCATGAAGACATAGCTATAAGTGAATGCTGTAGAGGACAGAACAACTATCTGATCACAGTGAATAGTTATGTCTTCATGCTTGAATCTTTTCTTGATCTAAGTGATTGCCGGTCTATTCAGCTAATATTAGCAGAATAACTATTCTGATAAAACTTCCACACTGCATACTCAACGCCAGGGCACTGCACTTTCAGTAGCACAGGTACTACAATACAGAGACTAGTGAACTTCGGGTCGAAAAGAACTGCACACATTGTTTTTTCGGTACCTTTTTCGCTCCACATTTTTAACCATTTATCGGAACGACGCGTGTAATATACCACTGAGAAGCTATGGATTAGGCGCAACTTTGCCATGTTGGACACTTTTCGAGATTCTTCATGGTTTAAGAGCAGTTTCGAAAATTGTGCGGCTCACGGCTCTCAGCGAGCATTTTTCACGTTTTCTTCTAAACCGCTCGTCGGAATTAAGCAAATGATACACCGTTGGAAAGACATCGTCGAGGCGCATCTTTTTCATATCTATTATTTTCTCTAATTCGTTACGATTTAGGAACAGTTTTAAATTTACTAAATCACGGAATTATGTTTTTTATTTTAATTTTAATTTTTCGGTACTGTTTTCACTACAGTTTCTTAACCGTTTTTGGAAAAGAGCATGTGATACGCCGTTGCAAATCTACAGACAAGGCACAACTTTCATATGTAGAAATATTTTTGAGATGCCTTACGGTTTTAAGTTAATTTTGAAAATCGTGCGGCGGTCAACTAGTGGCAGCAGACGTTTTTTCGCAATTTTTTTTACAAACTGCTAGTCGGAGTGATTCAAATCGTACACCATTGGAAAGATATCGATGAGACACAACTTTTTCATATAGAACACTCTCTCTAATTCCTTACGGTTTAAGAGCAGTTTTGATTTTACCGAAAAGCAGACACTCTGTTTTTCGTGAGACCAAAATCGCCGTGTGTACTGCATCGGTGAGAACAATGTACTGCTTCAAACTAAAAACCGCACTGCCACAGACAGTCAGGTGGACTTCATTATTTCTTTTCTGTCGGACGTCGCACAAGTTTTTCTTGTCAGATGAGGGAGGTGCAGGAGCCATGGCACGGCGACGGGCGGGGATCTTGTGTTGGGGAGGCCGGCCACCAGAGAGGGAGGAAGCAGTGGGAGGGAGGCCCGCGCTCGCCGTTGGTGGAGGCTTCGGGTGTTGGGGCAGGCCCAAGGGAAGAAGGGGAATGGGATCCGGCGGTGGAAGCTCGATACAGCGTGAATCTCGCCAGATCCGGAGTAGTCCATGCAGAGAGAGGTTGAGGACCATGGGGAGAGGCGGCGCGACTAGCCGGGAGGGGGCGCGGCCATGACGAGGACCCAGCCCGACGCCCTGCTGGAGAAGAAACGGGAGGGGGGAGCTCCTCGTCGGGACTAGATCAACGCAGTAGGGGGGGTAACTCCCCGTTGTGGCCGTTGTAGGTGAACGGTGGCGGAGAAACCTTTCGTCGGGGGGCGGATCCGGTGCTCGTTGTAGCCCACATCCATCTAGGAGGCCGAATCTGGTGGGTTCTCGCCGCGAGCCCACGGCCAGATGCAGTGCTCGGCCAGGGGAGGGGCGGAGCGGGGAGACGGTGGTTGGGGCCACGGTGGCCAGGGTGCGGGGGCTCTGCCGGTGTCGGTG
>NC_041392.1:593128662-593181411 GCF_002162155.2 Triticum dicoccoides | reverse complement strand
AAGGAGCGGGGGGGTTTGGGCGCGTGGGGTTGCGGGGTTTAGGAGGGAAGAAGGAATAGGAGGGGGTCGGAGGGAGCGGTGGGCCGGGGCCGGCGAGAGAAGGAAGTAGTGGATCCATCTCTGCCATGGACGGCGGTGCACGCATGGAAGAGGGGACGGGGTGTGCGCGGCCCCGCACAGTACGGGTGTGTGAGGGACAGCCATGGCGGCTCAGGGCGGCAGCGCGCGGGAGGGGATTGGGGGCTACGGTGGTGAGGTGTGCTAGCGGCACAAGGTGGAGAGCGCGGGGGTGGATGTGGTTCCAATCGGTGCTGGGGAGCGGAGGAGTGTTAGCAAAATAAGCAGGTGTTGTTAGAATATGGTCTTAAGAGGTGTTGTTAGAATAGACCCACCCTATATATATATATATATAGACACACACACACACACATAAACACTATTCTGATCACGGGATCAGAATAATATTCTGATCACAACCTGAATTGCGTGAGTAACGCGCCTGAATTTCCCTCTGTACGGACTCGACCTTCGGGCTATCTTTGCAACCGTGCTTCCCCCGCGAATTATTCTGGTTAGTCGTGTTCTATATGATGTTAGTGTAATCTAGAAACGTTTTTAGCAACTAAATACCGGTTTTAAATAGGTATCTCGCTCGTTGGCGGATTTTGCTCTCGAGTCGTGATGAAATTGCGTTTTTTGCAATTTTACTGCCTGAGTTGTTCGACCTGAACTTCCCCTAGTGTTAGGTTGAACTTCCACCAACATTGCCCAAATGGGGCTTGCGATATACCATTGGAAAGCTATGGACACCAGTATCATGACCCAACTTAATTTTTTGTCAAAATGTAAGCGGTTTAAGAGCAGTTTTGAAAACCATTTTTTCTTCACACAGAAAACGTGAATCGTATTTTCGATAGCATTTCTAGACCTTTTATCGGAATGAGGCATATAATATGGCGTTGGAAAGCTGCTGCAAAACAGCTCCTTCCACATATTGAAAGTTTTCTCTAATTCCCTATGGTTAAAGACTAATTTAGAAAAACGTAAAATTTCGCAAACCGAACAGCCGAGATCGTATTTTTCATGCCATTTCTAAACGGCTAATCCAGCTGAGGCATATGATATGGCGTTGGAAAGCTTATTAAAATGCGCTACTTTTTCATGTTGAAACTTGTTTCTAATTTTGAACGGTTTAAGAGTAATTTAGAAAACGATACAAGTCCTACCGAGTTCGTGTTTTCGAGCTAATTTTTTAACCGTGCATCCGAATGCAGCAAATGAGACGGCGCTGGAAAGCTTGAGGAAATGGAAAACGTTTTGGTATATATTGTTTCTCCCAATTCCTTATTGTTTTAAGTCAATTTTGAAAATGGCTAAAAAGGTATTTTCGCCGTAATTTTCACAAACTTCATCGGAATGGGGCAAATAATATACCATTGAAAAAAGCTACGGAAAATGCGAAACTTTTTCTTGTTGATGGTTTTCTCGGATTCCTAACCGTTTTCACGTAATTTAAAAAATGGTGAGATCATTCATTCTGTCTTTATCGCGAAACAGATTCTTCAAAAATGCACCGCGTGAACAACCTGAACTTCTCGACGTGTGTACTTGAACTTCACTATGTTTTTCACGTGCTTTATTTGCTCGCAGCTCTCCATCCACTCACCGGAATTGAGCAAGTGATATATCGATCGAAAGCTGATGTAAAACTGCAACTTTCCCGTGTTGATCATTTTTCCATACTCGCGACGGTTTTAAAAGTTTTTAATCTGAAATTCATTTAGTGTAGTAGTTGAACTTCCTGCTATTTTCACGTTGAACTTCACTCTATTTTTGATGTGCTGTTTTTGCCCGTAACTCCCAAACTACTTACCGGAATTTAGCAAATGATATACCGACGGAAGTTGTTGAAAACACACAACTTTTTTGTGTTGATCATTTTTCCATATTCGCGACGGTTCAAAATATTTTTTTTGAATGCATAAAAATGTGCTTTTAACGTTATAGATAACACTTTTAAACCATTGATCGGAATGTAGCATATAATATACCGTTGGAAAGTTATGAATAGGAGCAACTTTTTCATGTAGACAGATAATATAAATTCGTTGTCATTTGAGATCAGTTTTAAAAATGGCAAAAACAATGTTGTTTTTGCATGTTTTTTTACATGTAATTGAAGGTCGCACGTCTCGTACTAGAGATCTTGACCTTCACCCGGAGAAGCACGTGAACTTCTTGCCACAAACCATTTAAGCTTTTAGTTTTCTATTCTTATATTTCTTATCTGAAATGTGTTTTGTGTAGTATTTGAACTTCCCACTGTTTTCACCTTGAACTTCTGTCATGTATTTTTAAGAAACTTTATAGAACCATTTTTTGTTCAAATGTTCGAACTACTCTCTCTTAAAGAATTGAACTTCTTGGCTTTTACTCTTTTAGGCACGGGATAAATATGTGTTTGTATAAAGTTTGAATTGCTTTGCTAATTTAATTTTAACTTCTTTGATTTTACTCTGTGGAGAACAAATTTGAGTTATTTTATAAACTTTGACCTTCTCTCCATTATTTAATTTGAACTTCTTTAGTTTTATTCTTAGGACAAATTTGATTCTTTTAATCCATTTTTATAACAAAAAATGGACTTCTTTGGTTTTTTAATTCGGCCTTCTTTGATTTTGGACTCTTTTTTAATTCGACCTTCTCTCCCGAGCCACATTTTTATAGTATACAAACTTTCTCATCAGACACACCTTGAACTTTCCAAATTTTGAAAGCGTATGAAATCATCAGACGTGTTTTTTCGTTGATATGTTCACTATCATGTACTGGAAGAGAGATAAAAAAACCAACAATCTCACAACAATTAACATGTTTAAGAAAGAAATGAAGGCATTTTTCAGTGGGACAACACGAAAACAGGGTTTTCAGACCCATTTTTCTCCAAGGCGCATAGAACCAATGCGTTTTTTCACAACACAACAATGTGGCTTAAGGAATGTAACATCCCAAAATTCTAAATTTTGGAATGTTATAATAAATAGATAGATTGATTGTTTGTTTGATTGTTGTGTGATTAATTGAGTGAAATTCGAAACTTTTTGAAAGTTAAATGAGAGGGAATAAAAGGACTTTCCCAAACTTTCACTTTTGCATTTATGATCTCCATGAATTCAAATTCTTTTCACCATAAAATTCTGGAGAGAAGATGACATGACTTATTCCATTTATTTAAATGAAACGGGGTTTTGAAAAGATTTGAATTTTATTTGGAAATATTTCAAATTCAGAAACTTTATGCAACTCAATGATTTTCACGAGAGAAGATAAAATGACTTCTTCAAATTATGAAATATGAGTTGGGAGTTTAGAAGGATCAAATTTAAAATCCTTTTGAAATTATTTTCAATTTGGAGTTATTTGGGTTTTATTCAAATTATTTTTCTCCAAAAATAAAATACATGGAAAATAGGGTAACATGATTCCCTACATCAGAAAATTGGAGATAAATAAATTTGAAATCATTTAGTTTTGTTAAATGATTTTATTTGGATTTTAGTAGGGCACGAGCACTCTTTGAATTATCTAAATTTGTGTGAATTTTATTTAATGCTAGGAAATTGTTCACATTGTAGACAATTTTTTTCTGAAAATTTTGATATATTATATGCCTATATAATATATTTGTTTTATTCTGTTTTTTTGTTGTCTGTGAAAAATGTTTTTTTGAACAAAAAAGTCTTCTCCCCGACTGGGCCAGCCCAGCTCCTGCCAGGCCAAGGCCCAGCCCAGCGCGCTGCCCCTCTCCTTCCTCGAGTGGAAGTCCCGCTCGGGCACGCCGTCCGCCGCCGCCGTGGCCGACCCGGCCACCCCCGCGCCGCCTTGCCCCCTCCTCCACGCAACCCCTCGCCCCCCTCTATATAAGCTCACGCCGCCGCCGCCTTTTCCTCTCTGCTGCACCCCACCGCCGCCCTTGCGCCGCATCCCACCGCCGCCAGCGAGATCCACCGCCACCGCCCCGCTCCGTCCCGTCACCGTTGACCACCGCCGACGCCGCCATCCTCCTCGCCTCGCCGCGACGCCCCTCCCCAACCCCTTCGCCGCCCTCCTGGACGACCGGAGCCGCCTCCCCGGTCGGACCAGAGCCTCCGCCACCGTCCTATCTCGCCGGAAACCGCCGCCGTCGTCGAAACCTTCCAAACTAGTATAAAACCGCCGGTCTGATCCGGTTTTTCTTTTAACCTCAGTTTTTTTAAAACCCTAGACTAGGTTTGTTTTTTTGGTTTTATTAAACAGCGAACGTCCACCGTTTAGATCTTATAAACGAATGTTCATTATTTAGTCTTTTCCTTTTCTGTTAGTATTAGTCACGGACCTATCCATAATTAGTTTCTTTACCGTTTAGCCCCTGCTTTTCAAACCTTCGTAACTTTTCACTCGTTTGTCCAAATCGAACAAAACCAACGCCCACTTCTAAGTTACGATCTCCTCTATCCAGTAATCCAACCCAAACATGTTTTTGAAATATTAAAATTTGAATTAGATCAGATTTAGATTCAAACTTCGTTTGATCATAACTTGAGTTTCGTAGCTCCGTTTGAGTTGATTCTTTTTGCAAATCGAAGCTCTTGACCTACACTTTCTGATAAGGCCAAATTCACATAATTTTGGTACTGTTAGAAATTGTTTTATATTGCAAGAGTTATTTGCTTGGTTTTGAAGTTTTCTGAATCGTCTTCTTCGTTCTTGCTGATCTTTTGAGTGATGGCTTATGTGTGGTTACTATTGCTTGCTTACGATAGATTAACCGGAGTGTGACGAGTAGAACTATCAAGAGTTATGAGTGCGAATCATCTTCATCAACATTGCAGGCAAGTTCACACTTTGATCATACTTTCCATTACCCAGTTTTATGCATTAGTTTCAACCCTCAAACATTGCATGATTAGGATCTAATTAAATTGTGGGTTTTGGGAAGTAGATGAGGTAGTACCTATTACCTGTTTTATTATCAAACCCTTGGGAGTTACTATTACGTTGCTTATATTTCTATGCTATCACTACAGGAATCAGCTACTTTGCCATCTGCCACGGCGGACGGCAAAGGCATGGATGGCGGACGGCAAAGGTCTTTGCCGTCCGCCGCGGACGGCAGAAGGGGACGGCAAAGTAGGGGACGGCAAAGAGCTACGTTGCCGTCTGCTTCTGGCGGCTGACGGCAAAGGGGCCTTTGCCATCAGCAGCGGACGGCAAAGAATGCAGACGGCAATAAATGCGCTGTTACTCCGTTAGGTGGTTAACGGCGGGCCTTTGCCGTCCGCCGCGGATGGCAAAGGGCATGACTTCTTTGCTATCTGCAGGCAGATGGCAAAGAGCCTATATTGCCCCATTTAATTCTGTTTTTTCTTATATCAATTCGTTTTCACATAAAATCTCTCTCTCTCTGTCTCTCTTTCACACACACACACACACACATGTATCACCAATATAACATATCCAACACATATTACCAATAGTCATGAACACATATATATCCAACACATATTACCAATAGTAGCAAGTTTCATCCATACATATACATAGTTCCATCAATATTACACAGTTTCATCCATAGGTAGCAAGTTTCACAAAGTCAAAACTATCTTATTACTAAGATCTTCTCTGGATCTTCTTCTTTTCTTCCAACCTGCATAACAAAAACACTAAGAAAGAGAGAATGAGTTAGGAGTAGAAATGTAGCATTTCACTTGGTGAAATGCAATGTTGTAGGAGCCAGCACTTCAGATCAAGACAATCTTAAATTAGTGTAAAGTTATGACAGATCCATGCATGTGTACATAAAGCAATTAACCATAGTTGTACGTCCTAGATACTCTAGCAAATACTCCTGCTCTATTGCAATACAGAAGAACATTGTGCTGCTGTAGTAAGTAGAGGAGTAGGAACAACATGCTGCCTGTAGGAAACTGATCCAAGGACGCACCTGGTGGCCGATGGGCTTGGCTGGCGCTACTCCGGCGAGGGGCGTCACTCTGGCAAGGAGGAAGCCCGTGCAGCGAGTAGGAGGCCCGTGCGGCGAGGAGGATGCTACTCCCAAGACTCCCATGCATGTCGTCGTCAAGATTTACCTAAAACATATAAGCAACAAGGATGAGTACAAAGACTCAGCAAGTTCATAAAGGAATAATAAACAGTACTCATATCAATATACCAAGACTCGGTTAACACCATACACTCATTAGTGTTCAACACATATAATGGTGCCCTACATGCCTACATGCTCATCTCATTTCATTGCGTATACCGGTATAGCTTGAGTGGACGCCCGTCGACATCCACTCACTCCAATATGTGGAGGTTGCCTCCAAAGTAGGTCGCAACCCAACAATGAAGGTCTCAATGTTCCCACCAAGGTAGTGCACGCCTTCATTCACTATCATCATGAGTGCAAGTATGCAAATGCAAGCATAGTACTTAAATCAACATATCATGGTCATCGTCATCGCCATCATAATAAACATCATTGACATGGAAGATATCATAAATAAAAATGGAATGTAGAGATTATGCAAGTCATTATCCCGTTGTGAACTTGCCTCAACCGCGGGGCACAAATTGTGAGGCAAACGGTTCCGAACTCGAAGTACCCACACTTGTCATCAAGCATATATCTCAGTCACAGCAAAGCATGGTCTCAACACATAAGAATATATAATTTAGTGGCGCTCCTACGCACAAGACCCCAGCTCATACGTACGTTATCACATTATAAGTCCTCATATCATCAACGATGACAAAATCTTAGAGTATAAGTCTAGTTACAATCACCAAGTCAAACGTAAAATTCTGTCCAACATAGTACAGTCATCTTAATAATTCCATAGGATTTAGTGTATAACATGAAATCTAACAAATAATATATGTTTAAGCATCTGCAGAATATCCTTTACAATTTTTATGTTGTGACTTTAATTTAATTAAACCTCTAGCATGGCCTAAACTGCCATACAACAAATTCTGCACCCCAGGAACATAAATTTCGGGACAGAAAACTAAAATGATGGCTGCTCTCAAACCGTACATCCAAACGAAGCAAATAAGTACTCTACGGAAACCTTGGGACTTTATCTAAAACTTATGTAAAGGGGCCAACTCTAAATTCTAAGCATAGCTAACTCATTTTTTAGATAGAAGCTTGCTGTCCAGAACTGTCAGGCACTGCAGTTTTTAACTGAACCAAGTTTAGTGATGTACAGCAAGGGAAAACCAGTGTACAAGAGCATTTCTAATCCTCACGTGTAAGATAAAACAGAATTATAACTTGCAAACTAACTCCTCTCCCCAGGTTTAATTGCTTACACGCATATAGACATGTTCGTCAAGCTGTTGGCATACCTGAACAGGCAAACAGGCCACATCAAACAATCCAGCCAAGATGCTAACCCACCTACAGGAACTATGTTGCTCCAGCGCTAAAGATCGAACCAAGAGTGACACAAGGAGTTGGAGAAGCAACAGACCGGGGGTGGGCCGATGGCCAGCAGCATCCCGTGCTCCACCGGCAGCAGCGGCGGCCACGACGACGCAAGGAGCAGGGGAGCGGGAGCAGCCTCCACACGGCAGCGACCATGACGAGAAGCATTCATTCAACGCCAGATTCTGCATCATGTGCTACTATTGACATTCATTCAACTCAGTACAGTAGAGTAGAGATAACCCAGGGAGTTCCCATTGAGCATCTCATTGGTTGAAGTTGAACTGAACAAACATGGCAGAGAAACAAAACAAAACAAAAATACGCGAGGGTCAGGTTCTTGTTCTCACTCACCATTGGCGGTAGCAATCGATGCACTTATCGTGGATGCAGCACAGCCCTGCTGTTTAACTCCATGCAGATCCCACACTCCTCTTCTATCTCGGCGTCGACCTCAGAGACCAGCCTCGTACTACCCTCCCCCTTGCCGTCTCTCCTCCTGTACAACTCCGAGCACACCGCCCTCTGCCTCGGGTAGTCGATGCCGCTGATCCCGTGTTCCAGTTGCAGAAGGAAGGGAAATGTCATGGCTGTGGTAGACAGATAGACAATGGAAAATTTTCAGTTCACAGGTCCAAACCGCAAAGGCCTTATTCACTTTTCAGTTTCTGCAGGACATTTGTTTAGTACCGTAGAAGAATTCCTTCATGATCGCTTTCCTTTCGTGGGTGGGCATGGTTGTGGTGCCGTCCACATAAACCTGTAGAGACAATGGAAGCAGAGGCAAGATGGTAAGAACACAAGCAGAACAAGCACAGTCAGCCCAATATGTATGGCACAAATTCTGGAAGGGAACCACAGGCACGGAGACAGAAGAGAAGATAACCTTGTGCTAGATGGGGATCCTGAGGAGGCCGAGGGCGCCGGCGAGGCTGCAGTCGGCCCGCTGCAGGAGGAAGAGGAAGATGCACGCGGCGTGGCTATAGGACATGCGCATTTGCAGGCACGCCCCATCATAGTCCCGCGAGCACTCCGACGCCCTGCAGCACAGCGCCAGAGCCGAGAGGCGGTGGCTGGGCGGGAGAAGATGGGGATAGGCGGAGGCAGCGGCAGCGACGCATTGGGAGAAGATGAGGAGAGGGAGAGGCGGAGGTGCATCGGGGGAGAGGGACCTCCCGCGACCGGATCCGGACGCGAGGTAGCGTGGGGTGGCGGTGGCGACGCGGGGACGCGGGTGGGGCGCAGAGGAGCTTGGTGCTCGGCTCCCATGGCGGCGGCGGATCTCGAGGTCGGGGCGACAAGCGACGAGGCTTCCGCGGCGGGGCGGCGCGCGATGCAGCGTAGGCGGCAGCGCGAGGCGGCGGGGCTCCTGGGGTCCGGTAAGGTGGCAGCGCGCACCGGCGGGCGGAGGCGAGGTGGCGCAATGGCGCGGGGTCGAGGGAGGCGGGGTCGGGCGGCGCTCGGCTGTGGGGCAGGAGCGGAGAGAGAGGGGATAGAGATAGAGAAGGTGGGGGCAACGGTTTTCTTTTACCCGCAAAAAAAAGATAGCCCCCTCTTTGCCGTCTGCCAGCAGATGGCAAAGAATCTTTGTCGTCCGCCAGCAGACGGCAAAGAGGGGGATGGACCGTTGCAGTGTACTGGCATATGCTGACACCTCTTTGCCTTCCCTGGCAGATGGCAAAAAATCTTTGCCATCTGCCAGCAGACGGCAAAGAAATGACAGATGGCAAAGACCTTCTTTGCCGTCTGCCAGTTCTTTGCCGTCTGTTGTTTGGTAGCTGATGGCAAAGACCTTCTTTATCGTCCGTAAGCAGACGACAAAGAATTGGCAAACGGCAAAATCCCTGATTCCAGTAGTGTATGCTCGTAGAAGTGGGTTGGGTTTGAGAGTATTCATGACAGATGTGAGATTGTTAATTAATGGTTTATTTATGGTGGCAACTTTAACACACACATCTGAGTGGATTGAGGCACCTGGGTATTCCAGCGATTGCTTGTTTAGGCACCTGGGTATTCCAGCAATTGCCTGTTTTTCTTTTGGACCGCCACCCAGGCTCAAAGGGATCATGATTTTATTCATACTAGAAACTTCCGTGTGCAGCCACAAGCTATTATCGGATCTAGCATAGTTGACTAAGTCGCGCGAACTCTTACAGTGGTAGACTAGCAGATGTAGGGGATGTAGGTTGGTACGGTCTACCCGCGTAAGGTGCTAGCACTTCTGAAAGACTATGTCTCGGTCATCCGTTTCTCAAACACCATGTAGTGCGAGAAATCCAAAGGAGGAGATCGAGTCTTGTCGGGAAAAGTGCGCAAACCTCTGCAGAGTGTATAAACTAATCATGATTAGCCGTGTCCCCGGTTATGGACGTCTTAAGTATCTAGTACTTGGATTATCATGTGAATCTCATCATGTGATTTTAATTAATCTTATTGGGTTTTAATGATGATGCTTAATTGAGATTGAGAGGGTGTCTACACTCTCAATGTTTAACAACCACCATGATAGTTAAATAAAATTTATTCCTTTGTAGTAGGAAAAATTTGGCTTTTCGCAAAAACCTTATAACCATAGAGCTTTTCCACCAGCCAAATATGCATGTAGTGATAGCCATTGTTCATAATTTCTCTATGGTGTGAATTTGCCAGTGCATTCAATGTACTGACCCTTTGTGACTACAACGTCTCATGTTGCAGGATTATCTTACGACGAGTAAGTGATACGTTAGGGTTACGATTTTCTACACTCAACTTTGCCGTTGGTGTTGATGGAAATCCACAACCTTGTTACTTCCGCTATTTGGTTTGAGGTAATAGTATTTTATGTTACTTTATACATGTGATTTACCTCTGTTATAAATCCTCGAGTGCTATGTGTGTCAGCATACCGATCCAGGGATGGCATCACTAGTAGAAAACGGGCCATTAGTACCGGTTTGTAAGGGCCTTTAGTGCCGGTTATGGAACCGGCACTAACGTTTCGGCACTAAAGGCCCCCCTTTAGTACCGGTTCAGCACGAACCGGTGCTAAAGGGGAACCACGTGGCACGAGCCAGCTCCGGGGGCCGGGAGTCCTTTAGTACCGGTTGGTAACACCAACCGGTACTAAATGATTGTGGGTTTTTGTTTTATTTTGTATTTTTCAATTAAATTTGTGTTATCAATTTAATTTAGGATTGTTTTACGTTATAATGAGTTGTAGTCGTCATCATCATCATCATCATCGCATATTAATAAATAAATAAACTCTAGGTAGCTAAAAATCATCGTAGTCGTCTAATTACCACTATTTAATCATCATAGTCATTACCGCGCTAGCTATCTAATCATCATCAACGATGGCTAGCTTAAAGAGGAAACATTCACTTTGTAACAGAAGCAAAGATATCATCAAGTTCAACATAATCGTCACCAAAATCGAAGTTCAGGACACGGACATGAGACAAGTACTAATTAAGAGCATGAACTAGTAGCTACTGATCCTGCTGCTCCCTCTCAGGTAGAATAGCATAGAACATGTATAGCTCTCCTGATTCATCATACTGGAGCATGCAGATGAATTTGTCTCCTAATCTTGGGTTGCGCTTCACCTTACTGCCCCCTAGTACTTCTCTGCGATCGTTAACAATTTTGCTCCAATCTTTCACTATTAAGCATTCTTCGCTTTCAGAAATCCTGAATGCACTCATGTGCAATGTAGGAAATCTTGGTCGTAAGCTAACCATTGACATGCGACCTTTTGTCTCGATCCACTGAGGCACAACTGTCATCGGAAGTCCCTGTTGAACAACATCGTATAGTAATTAATATACTAAGCAATGAAAGTTTAGCTTCAAAAATAATGTATGCAAAAGATGCACTAATTAAGGACAAATATTTAAAATCTTACCATCTTTTGATTATAGATGTGACCGTAGTTCAATACGATCACCATTGGTCGCACGTTTTGAGTACTAACATTTCTAAGTTTAGAAAAAAAATTTGTCTTGACAGTATTAAGATCCTCAAGCCATGAAACATAATGACTTATCTCCTCGCAGTTTAGTTGAGCCCCGGGGCAGTAGTAGGTCCTGTCTACCAAGCGCCGGACATGTTTGCTTGAACCGAAATAAGCTGACAATACAAATTAGTTGTCAACTATTTTTGAATAAACTGTATGAAAGACATAAACATATGCATGCATGGTTGAGAAAAACTCACCAAATGATAGAACTGGAGGCGTTTGCACATCGACCCAGATGTCTATATTACCTTCAATATCATCTTTCGGACGAATATCAATGGTGATAACCATATCAGGCTCAAATGCATAAGCCTTGCATAGTGCTTGCCAAGTTTTGCATTCAAAATGGGTGTATGTGTCTCCATTATATAATTTGACGTTGAAAGTATACCCATGCTCCGTCTTCAAGTAAACTCTCTTTACCTCCATATCATCTATAGCACTAAAACCTATCTTATCCAAGACAAAAATTCTTGCATGACAGGGGATGCGCTAGTAGAATAGTGAAAATTTAAAATTATAAGTTGAAGCAAATGAAGCATAAGTTTTGCATTCAAATAATAATTGACAAAGTGACTTACTGTATCAACTTCGAATGTCTCATCCAGCTTGATGCTGAAGCGCCTACCATCAACAAGGAAATTTTGGTCGCACAGGCCGCGCTGGTCTTCACAGTGTTCGCACAAAATAAAATCTTTTTCGTCGTCAGATGACATTTCCTATGTTCATATAGGTGAAACATTAAACACCTATATCTAGCCAAATATATATTCATCTAACATTTGACATTAATATATCTAACTATATATTCAATTGACATTATTATATATTTAACTTTTCTATCTAATTCATCTAACATTCGACATTAATCTAACATTTATATAAACTCAAAATATATAAACAATTAAATAAACAGAAAAACTCATTAACAAATAATATTTTAATTAGATAATCAAATCTCATATATCTAAATTTTCTTACTAAAATAAACTAGTTATATTAATTATTCAACTAGTTCTAATCTCATATACCTAAATTTTCTTACTAAAAATAAACTAGTTATATTAATTATTCCACTAGTTCTAATCTCATATACCTAAATTTTCTTACTAAAAATAAACTAGTTATATTAATTATTCAACTAGTTCTAATCTCTAGTTCGACAATTTTTCTATCTAGCTAGCTAATTCATCTAACATTCGACATTAATCTAACATTCGATCATCTAATTAACTTTTCTAAAAAACAGAAAATAAGTAAAAAAAATGTGTGTGTGTATGTGTGTGTATGCATGTGTGTGTATATATACGTATATGTGTGTACGTATGTGTGTATGTGTGTGTATGCGTGTGTGTGTGTGTGTGGTATATGTGTGTGTGTTTGTGTGCAGCCCCGTACGCCGCCGCCCCGTACGTACGAGCGGGGGCGCCGGCGTACGGGGCGGGGGCGCCGGTGTGTGTGTGTGTGTGTGTATGTGTGTGTATGTGTGTGCGGGAGCGAGAGAGAGACGTATGGCCGCGGCGATGGCGACGGACGGCAGCGGCGTTCGGGGCGGCAGCGCGAGACGACGACGACGACGGGCGACGGCGGGGACAGCGACGATGACGACGGACGACGGGCGGCGACGACGGGATCGAGCGGCGCACGCGGCGGAGGTTGGAGACGAAGTGGGGATGAAACTGAAATTTTCGTAAGAGCTATATATATAGGATGGGCCTTTAGTACCGGTTGGTGGCTCCAAACGGTACTAAAGCCTATTTTCGCCAGGCCAAGCGGCGGGAAACGAAGGCTTTTAGTACTGGTTGGAGCCACCAACCGGTACTAAAGGGGTGTGCGCTGCCAGGCGAGGGGCGCAGAAGTTTAGTCCCACCTCGCTAGCCGAAGGGCACTCACACCTGCTTATAAGCCCCGCCGCCGCTGCTGTCTCGAGCTCCTCTCTAAAGCAGGCCTTCTGGGCCTACCTCTGCTACTCTGCCCTGTGGGGCCTATTGGGCTTGCGGGCCTGCATCCTGGCCCAACAACAGGTTGGGTTTCTAGTCGTATGCAGGCCGCTGTGGCCCGGTAGGTGGGCTTTTTTCATTTAGTTTTTTCTTTTCTGCTTTATTTATTTTGTTTTATTTATTTTTAGTTGTTTTTTTGCTGTATTTAGAGTTTCTTTGTGAATATTTTTGATAGTTTTTAGAAACTTTCAGTTAGTGCCGGTACTTTTTAAATTTGAATAGTTTAAATTTTGAATTATTTGAAATTTGTGTGAATCACTAGTTTGTGAATAACTTAACTTTAAAAATACATTTTCAGTGATTCTTTTTTCTTATATTTAATATTAGTGTGTTTTATCATTATATTCAATTTGGTAATGCTTAAGTTATTTAAAAAATGAAATGCCTTTGTAACGGATGAGTTTTCGTCCGAAACTCTGATACTTTGAAACAGATTGTCCATTTTGTACACGAAGTGCATCCAGTTTTTGCGGTAACCCTCTCTACTTTTTTGCACATGCTATGTGGGTGAAATTATGATACCATGCCAACTTTCATCCTTTTCTGAGTTCATTTGAAATGCTTTTCAATTTCAGGGTCATTTAGCTGAAAAAAATCAGTAAATGCATGAAAGAATTTGCTTGCACATAAAATTTCTTCGCGTTTCAAATGCCAAAACACATAACTAGCTACCCTAACTATTACAGAGATTCCCTCCTGGGTGTGAAACACAAAAGAAAGTGATGATAGTTAAGCCGATCACATCCCAGATCTTTGGGTGTGAAGGCCTTGCGCTGCCACCCCAAAGTTTAGTCCCACCTCGCCCGGCGAAGGGCAGCCGCACTGGTTTATAAACCCAACCGCGACTACCTCTTCGAACTCCTCTATATAGCAGGCTTTTGGGCCGAATTAATTATGGCACGCTGCCCTGTGAGTCTGCTGGCCCTCCTGGGCCTGCATTTGCACACACTAGGTCTGGTAGACCCACAGGGCAGTGTGCCAACAAATTTGTTATATAGTTTTTTTTTGCATTACTTATTTTCTTTTATTTATTTTTGAGTAGTTTTTATATAGTTTTTTCTTTTCTGCATTATTTATTTTCTTCTATTTATTTTTGAGTAATTTTTTTGTATATTTTTTTATTTTCTGCATTATTTATTTTTGTATAGTCCGAAACCCTGATACTCGGAAAGAGTTTATCCAAT
Source organism: Triticum dicoccoides (assembly GCF_002162155.2). Taxonomy (NCBI): domain Eukaryota; kingdom Viridiplantae; phylum Streptophyta; class Magnoliopsida; order Poales; family Poaceae; genus Triticum; species Triticum dicoccoides. The sequence goes on along the minus strand of NC_041392.1, from coordinate 593,166,750 downwards.
TTGTACACGAAGTGCGTCCAGTTTTTGCCGTGACCCTCTCTACTCTTTCGCGCATGCTATGCGGGTGATATGATGATACCATGCCAAGTTTCAACATTTTCAGGATTCATTTTGTAGTGATTTTCAATTTCACGGTCATTTAGCTCTCTAAACAATTAGGTAAATGACCGAAAAACAACAAATGATGTCAGAACATGTTGGAAATTGATGACGCCGCTTTAAATGCTGCATACTGAACACAAAAGAAGTCCGGAGTTTAAATAAGTTACTAAAAATAAAAAAGAGGTGCAATGCTGGTTAATTTGCTTTAAGCCATTCGGAATAGTGTAGACTGCACTGCACATAGCTCAGTGCAATCTATGCTATTCCGCAAGGCTTGAAGCTAATCAACATGTAGGTGAGCATTGCAACTCTTCGTCATTGTCTGTGCACTCACGGCTTATAAACCGCTCATACTGCCTCTCTCTTGGCGAAGATCACAAAATAGTTTGGTTAAATTGCATTACTTGTAAGTCCAGTTAACATGGATGCTTATGATGCAAGAGCAACAGCAAAAGTGAAAATTTGGCACAAATAGATAGTTGTGTAACTAAAATAGGTAGGAGGAGAGATAGCTCTTATGTCACAAAAAAGAAGTTGTATCAAACCTTTTATGTCGGATCTAGAACAAACCAATTGGTATCGCCATCATACAGCCCAACCGTAGCTCGTGATGCATATATATGCATATCAAATGCACGGTTGGACGTATGATGGCGAATCCGAATGATTTGTATTCAGTCGATGAACTGGTAGATGTATGCAGTCGATGAACTGGTAGATGTATGTAGTCGATGAACTGAAAGACTTATGCAGGGAAGGCGAGAGGTGGGCTAGCTATATATAGGGTCGTCTGGCTCACAAAGTGATTGTGGTAGTTTCGATCCAACGACTCACATGAGCTAGGAAGAAACACACCCTTGATCCAACGACTCGCAAGAGCTAGAAAGAAACACACGATCCGTGTGATTCTTCCTGATTGGTGGGATGCACATTAGTACCCACTTCGGACTCCGAAACCCTGATACTCGGAAAGATTTGTCCAGTTTGTACACGAAGTGCGTCCAGTTTTTGCCGTGACCCTCTCTACTCTTTCGCGCATGCTATGCGGGTGATATGATGATACCATGCCAAGTTTCAACATTTTCAGGATTCATTTTGTAGTGATTTTCAATTTCACGGTCATTTAGCTCTCTAAACAATTAGGTAAATGACCGAAAAACAACAAATGATGTCAGAACATGTTGGAAATTGATGACGTCGCTTTAAATGCTGCATACTGAACACAAAAGAAGTCCGGAGTTTAAATAAGTTATTAAAAATAAAAAAGAGGTGCAACACATTAGTACCCACTCCGGACTCCGAAACCCTGATACTCGGAAAGAGTTTGTCCAGTTTGTACACGAAGTGCGTCCAGTTTTTGCCGTGACCCTCTCTACTCTTTCGCGCATGCTATGCGGGTGATATGATGATACCATGCCAAGTTTCAACATTTTCAGTATTCATTTTGTAGTGATTTTCAATTTCACGGTCATTTAGCTCTCTAAACAATTAGGTAAATGACCGAAAACAACAATGATGTCAGAACATGTTGGAAATTGATGACGTCGCTTTAAATGCTGCATACTGAACACAAAAGAAGTCTGGAGTTTAAATAAGTTATTAAAAATAAAAAAGAGGTGCAATGCTGGTTAATTTGCTTCAAGCCATTCAGAATAGTGTAGACTGCACTGCACATAGCTCAGTGCAATCTATGCTATTCCGCAAGGCTTGAAGCTAATCAACATGTAGGTGAGCATTGCAACTCTTCGTCATTGTCTGTGCACTCACGGCTTATAAACCGCTTATACTACCTCTCTCTTGGTGAGGTGGGACTAAAAACAGCTTGCCATAACATCATTAGTACCAGTTCGTGGTAAGAACCGGCACTAAATGGTGATGGTGGGGCCATAGCCTGACCGCAGGCTGATGCAGCCTCTTTAGTACCCGTTCGTGGCATGAACTGGTACTAAAGGTTCACCACGAACCGGTACTATTGATCGCCGCCACGAACCGGCACTAATGTACACATTAGTGCCGGCTCTAATTCAAACCGGCACTAATGTGCTTCACGTTTGACCCTTTTTCTACTAGTGCACTTAAGCATAGAGACTTGATCCATTCGGGTCGGGTCGCAACAAGATGGTATTAGAGCACATGTTGACTGTAGGACTTGACCCTAGAAATTGGCAAGCCCATAGGAAAGATTTTCTCTAAGACTTCATTTTCAAAAAGATCTTTTCCTCTCTTCTCTTCTGAGCTTATTCAAATATTCCCTTTAGTGAGACCATACCCTTTTCCCTTTTTGACCACACGAGGATTCGACTGATGAAACCACTCCAAGAAAGACAAGATATTGGACAACTAAGACCATTCGGAATGAAGAGGACTTTTATCGTGTATTATAATAATGGAAACTACAACGGTTGAAGACTCCGAAGATTAGAAGAATTTGAAGGCCCTGTAGAATTTTCCAGATTTGTATGACCTAGGAAGGCACCCCTTATGGAACTTGGCAGACTATGGAAGCTGTCACTACCCGAGATCAAGGTGTAACGGAGAATGACTGGAGCATGGAGCATTAGAACTCAAGGTTTTGTCAAGAAACCCTAAGGTAGGAGATATCAACTATGGAATGATAGCTCATGGAAATGGCAAGAGCATAAACACGACTATCCATGATTCTAACGCCCGCTTATGCTATTGCCGCCGTGCAAAGTTAAGGATGCATTTCTTTGGAAGGATTGGATGACAAGAAGGCTGATGGAGCACCTATCAGCAAGACGAAGTTTTGACCTTAGCTGGTGTATCGCTAGGATTTGGAGTGTTACATCAAGAATTTTAAGATGGAGCTCCAGGAAGCCGTATTTAATGAAAAGGTATTTCGTGAAGAACTCGGGACCCAGAAGCTAAAGGTAGCCAAGCTAGAGGAGCTACAACCCCGAGATACCGGAGAATTGTCATCAACTAAAGGACAGTAGGACCATGGTTCATGCCAAGGATGTTGAAACCCAGAAGTTTGGAATGCAACCCTAGAATATTGAAGGACGTCATGAGAGACTTCGCATCAATAGAGATGATCTGGCAAAAGAACTTGAGAAGGACAAGCACGATCGGAAGTAGCCTTTAGAGGCATGAACAAGGCTTGAAAGTTTGGCGACTTTGAAGATTTATTGACCTTTAGAAGACCAGACCCCTGTTATATGCCTATGTTAGATGCGACGGTTATGAGCTGTCATTTGTTTGATGTTTTTTGACAGCCACAAAAAAATCTGTCTTTTCAAAACTGTTGTTTGCATTGTGTGTCCCTCTCTATTTCTCTTATCTCACCCCCAAACCCCTGGACCCAATAGAGGACGAATGGAGATGAACTCATGTTTTCTTGGACCGATAAGTCAACTTGAGACAGACCGATGGATTCAGAACATGGAGGATCACATGAAGAATAATCCTATAGTCAGAAAGGATATGACCCAGCATGCTCTTTAGTGCTTTAAAAGAGGTGCTGCTACTTGGTGGAGGATGTACCAAACCATGAATGGATGGAAAGGAGTAACCACTTGGAGAGAATTAAAGTTGACTATGCAAAGATCTCACATTGTGTTCGAGAAGTTGAAGCCTTATGGAAAGGATATGAGGAAACCTTAAGCATGCAAGATTTGTGGAGAAATGGGACACACCCATAAAGAACACTAGGATGAATGCCCTAATTGTGAAGGAAGCCACCCAGTTGAAGAATGCCTAACTAGGCAAATTACTTGTTTCTTGTGTGAAGGGACTACCCACTATCCTGCTCAGTGTCACATTTACCCCATGGTACAACGAACCATCCAGGAGAGAAAAGAAGTAATGAAAGGATCCCTCATGGAAATTTTAGAAGAAACTGTGATGAAGGAAGAAGTGGAGGACACACCTAAAGAAGACCTGAGTAAACCCTGCACTAAGTCTTGCTATTCATGTGGAGAAGAAGGACACATCTCCAAAAATTGCTTGAATGGGGATCTAGTAGAATTCCTGATAGAGGAAGTAGAATATGACCCACGGGAAATAGAAGCCCTGATTGGAATGGAAAAGTCCAGGAAGAGAAACCGATTGGAGTCCAGGAGGGACCTGAGTCATATCACATGTTACAGGTGTAAGGAGTCAGGGCACTACCTCAACAATTGCCCAAAAAGGAAACCTCGAGAGTTGTCAGAAGTAATATGTTTTAGTTGTAATGGAGCAGAGCACTTTGCCAAAGAATGCCCCAAGGAGAAGGAAACTGGTGCTAGATAGTTGAGTTTGCAACAAAAGAAATGGAGTAGTAGAAGTGAGAACATTTTCTTTTATATCAAGGTGTTGAGTTGAGACATGTAATGGAAAAGCAAGAGATTGTAATCATTGGAGAATGAATAAAGTTAGCATCGTTGGTACTAATATGAATTTTATGAGTTGTTACTCTATGAAGAAGGATTTTGACCATTTCTGAGGATATGAGAAATATGGTCTATGGAAGATTTGTGTATTTTAAGGGTGGTAGTACCCTGTAAGAACCCTTGACCCCTGGAAAAGATAAGGATACTCCACTGAGTGGATTTCGGACAAAATAAATATGATTTTTGTCTCGATATGTGTGATACCCCAAGAGTATGTAGGATAAAGTTGGAGACCGTCAGTTGTTTGGACCAAATGTGATCAAGGAGTCAGAAGAGAATGTTAAGTTGATTCGAGATAGATTGAAGGTAGCTCAGTCCAGGCAGAAGAGTTATGCAGATTCAAAAACGCAAGGAGGTAGTCTATGAAATTGGAGACAGAGCATGTCTTCATGAGTCCCCTCTGCGAGGAATTAAACGATTTGGAGTTAAGGGAAAGTTAGCCCCGAGATTTGTAGGACCATATCGAGTTTTGGAGTGTATGAGAGAAGTGGCCTACAAGTTGGAGTTACTCGAAGGACTGTCAGGAGTTCATGATGTGTTTCACGTTTCCCCGTTGAAGAAGTGTCATGCAGAGATGGCCAATATTCCCATGTAAGGACGCTTGACCCTGGAAAGGATAATGATGTTCCACGAAGTGGAATATGGACTTCATAAGTATAAGTTTTTATCTCAGTATGAGGGATATCCCACGAGGATGAAGAGATAAATTACTATTGGATATAAAGGAGGTATGATGTCGGAAATATGGATCAATGGAAACTCAATGATGAGTCTGAGTAATCATGTCCTAGTTTGGTGCCAATAGAAGGAAGGAAGAAAATACAATTGGATGGATTTAAGAATACTAGGAAGTTGGAAGTTGGAATAATGATTAGTTACCCGATGATAAGTTCAAGGACTACAAGTGATGAGATGGGACATAACCCACAGGCCCCAGGACCTGCCGAGAAGCAAGCACATTCTTGCTGAAGGAAAAACCCTGGAGGAAGATACGCCGTTTATCGGCAGACGATTTTATAGGAGTAACGCAAAACCTGAGAGTTGTGAAGGAATGATAGATGTTTGTTTGGCTTGCAGAATCAATGGATTATTTCGAACGCAGTTCATGGACAAGAGAAAATTCTGCAATGCTTGTGAGGATGACCGAGTGTTAGAATGCGAGATTCGCTAAACCGTATACAAGGTAATGATTTGGGTGCGGGATGGATTGATCACCATACCGACTTACTCTTATTATTCTCCTTGCTATATGGGATGGTAAATCTGAGTGACTTACCTATAGTAGAGAGACGACGATATTAAGCCTTGTTTAAACCTTAGAATGGTATAATCATTTTCCCTTGTACAAGGCAGCTGTTGCCAATCGTAGGACATATGGTGAGAATGAAGCCTAGACCCATTTCCTGCAGGAGAAGCCATAAATGGTTAACTGCCATGAGATATCGATAGTTCTTTAGTATTGGCGCCAGACCCGTCAGCTAAGAAGACCCAGTCTCGGAATAACCTTACCAGGATGAAAGTACAAAAGAATTGTGGTAAAGGTTATGCCACTACCGGAAGAGCCAGAGGAGGACTTATCCTGAAGATTTGAGAAGACCGGCCCTGTCAAGAATAAGGATGGAGTATATGAGTATTGATGGGACCGTAACCATGCTTCTAAGGGTGGTAGCACCCTAGACCCCCTCCTGCGACAATTGATGGATTTTGAGGAGACTCCAAACCCTAACCTTTTTCTTGCTAGCCTCTCCGAATCTCGAGGACAAGATTCGTTTTAAGGGTGGTAGGTTTGTAACATCCCAAAATTCTAAATTTTGGAATGTTATAATAAATAGATAGATTGATTGTTTGTTTGGTTGTTGTGTCATTGATTGAGTGAAATTCGAAACTTTTTGAAAGTTAAATGAGAGGGAATAAAAGGACTTTCCCAAACTTTCACTTTTGCATTTATGATCTCCATGAATTCATATTCTTTTCACCATAAAACCCTGGAGAGAAGATGACATGACTTCTTCCATTTATTTAAATGAAAAGGGGTTTTGAAAAGATTTGAATTTTATTTGGAAATATTTCAAATTCAGAAACTTTATGCAACTCAATGATTTTCACGAGAGAAAATAAAATGACTTCTTCAAATTATGAAATATGAGTTGGGAGTTTAAAAGGATCAAATTTAAAATCCTTTTGAAATTATTTTCAATTTGGAGTTATTTGAGTTTTATTCAAATTATTTTTCTCCAAAAATAAAATACATGGAAAATAGGGAACATGATTCCCTACATCAGAAAATTGGAGATAAATAAGTTTGAAATCATTTAGGTTTTTTTAAAATGATTTTATTTGGATTTTAGTAGGGCAGGAGCACTCTTTGAATTATCTGAATTTGTGTGAATTTTATTTAATGCTAGGAAATTGTTCACGTTGTAGACAATATTTTTCTGAAAATTTTGATATGTTATATTCCTATATAATATATTTGTTTTATTTTGTTTTTTTGTTGTCTGTGAAAAATGTTTTTTAAAAGAAAACTCTTCTCCCCGACTGTGCCGGCCTAGCTCCTGCCAGGCCAAGGCCCAGCCCAGCGCGCCGCCCCTCTCCTTCCCCGAGCGGAAGTCCCGCTCGGGCACGGCGTCCGTCGCTGCCGTGGCCGACCCGGCCACCCCCGCGCCGCCTTGCCCCCTCCTCCACGCAACCCCTCGCCCCCCCTCTATATAAGCTCGCGCCACCGCCGCCTTTTCCTCTCTGCCGCACCGCACCGCCACCCTTGCGCCGCATCCCGCCGCCGCCGGCGAGATCCACCGCCGCCGCGCCACTCCGTCCCGTCACCGTTGACCACCGCCGACGCCACCATCCTCCTCGCCTCGCCGCGCCGACCCTCCCCGACCCCTTCGCCGCCCTCCTGGATAACCGGAGCCGCCGCCCCGGCCGGACCCGAGCCGCCGCCGCCGTCCTGTCTCGCCAGAAACCGCCACCGTCGTCGAAACCTTCCAAACCGGTATAAAACCGTCGGTCCGATCCGGTTTTTCTTTTAACCTCGGTTTTTTTAAAACCCTAGACTAGGTTTGTTTTTTTGGTTTTATTAAACAGCGAACGTCCACTGTTTAGATCTTATAAACGAACCTTCATTATTTAGTCTTTTCCTTTTCTGTTAGTTTTAGCCAGGGACCTATCCGTAATTAGTTTCTTTACCGTTTAGCCCCTACTTTTCAAACCTTCGTAACTTTTCACTCGTTTGTCCAAATCCAACGAAACCAACGCCTACTTCTTCATTACGATCTCCTCTATCCAGTAATCCAGCCCAAACATGTTTTTGAAATTTTAAAATTTGAATTAGATCAGATTTAGATTCAAACTTAATTTGATCATAACTTGAGTTTCGTAGCTCCGTTTGAGTTGATTCTTTTTGCAAATCGAAGCTCTTGACCTACACTTTCTGATAAGGCCAAATTCACATAATTTTGGTACTGTTAGAAATTGTTTTATGTTGCAAGAGTTATTTGCTTGGTTTTGAAGTTTTCCGAATCGTCTTCTTCGTTCTTGCTGATCTTTTGAGTGATGGCTTATGTGTGGTTACTATTGCTTGCTTACGATAGATTGACCGGAGTGTGACGAGTAGAACTATCAAGAGTTATGAGTGCGAATCATCTTCATCAACATTGCAGGCAAGTTCACACTTTGATCATACTTTCCATTACCCAGTTTTATGCATTAGTTTCAACCCTCAAACATTGCATGATTAGGATCTAATTAAATTGTGGGTTTGGGGAAGTACATGAGGTAGTACCTATTACCTGTTTTACCCTGGGGAGTTACTATTACGTTGCTTATATTGCTATGCTATGCTCGTAGAAGTGGGTTGGGTTTGAGAGTATTCATGACAGATGTGAGATTGTTAATTAATGGTTTACTTATGGTGGCAACTTTAGCACACACATCTGGGTGGATTGAGGCACGTGGGTATTCCAGCGATTTCCTATTTAGGCACCTGGGTATTCCAGTGATTGCCTGTTTTTCTTTTGGACTGCCACCCAGGCTCAAAGGGATCATGAGATTATTCATACTAGAAACTTCCGTGTGCAGCCACAAGCTATTATGGGCTCTAGCATAGTTGACTAAGTCGTGCAAACTCTTACAGTGGTAGACTAGCAGATGTAGGGGATGTAGGTTGGTACGGTCTACCCGTTCGTAAGGTGCTAGCACTTCTGAAAGACTATGTCTCGGTCATCCATTTCTCAAACACCATGTAGTGCGAGAAATCCAACAGAGGAGATCGAGTCTTGTGGGGAAATGTGCGCAAACCTCTGTAGAGTGTATAAACTAATCATGATTAGCCGTGTCCCCGGTTATGGACATCTTGAGTATCTAGTACTTGGATTATCATGTGAATCTCATCATCTTATTGGGTTTTAATGATGATGCTTAATTGGGATTGAGAGGGTGTCTACACTCAACTTATAACCATAGAGCTTTTCCACCAGCCAAATATGCATGTAGTGATAGCCATTGTTCATCATTTCTCTATGGTGTAAATTTGCCAGTACATTCAGTGTACTGACCCTTTGTGGCTGCAACGTCTCATGTTGCAGGATTATCTTACGACAAGTAAGTGATACATTAGGGTTACGATTTTCTACACTCAACTTTGTCGTTGGTGTTGATGGGAATGCACAACATTTTTACTTCCGCTATTTGGTTTGAGGTAATAGTATTTTACGTTACTTTATACATGTGATTTACCTCTGTTATAAATCCTCGAGTATTATGTGTGTCAGCATACCGATCCAGGGATGACACTTAAGCACAAATACTTGATCCATTCGGGTCAGGTCGCTACAAGGAAGCTCGAATTTCTTGATGAACAAAGAGGTCGTTCAGTATGTATAGTTGATGTGTGATGTGAGACACCAGAGTGGGTTGAGTACCTTTGTCCTGACCTTCCTCAACACTGATGCATGAACTTCTCTGTTCGTCACCCCGACCTCTCGAATTTCCCTTTTTCATATGCATGAACTTTCATGGGATGATACTTGACCATTTGTTTATTTTTCTTTATAAAAGACACATACATTTTTTTGTATTGTGTTTGCACAAAATAAGTTATTACTTGTGCCCCGATTAAGAAAGCTAGTGAATTTCTCCACCACACACATGTTCTTCTGAACCTCACCATCACCACACACGTTTTCTTAACCTCAACCTCACCACCACACACACGCATACATGCTGCTTATCTCTGTTATATTTTTTGAACTTTATGTGCACAAATTTACAGAAACAACATCTTTTGTCAAAATAAGAAAAGAGCATAACAAAGCTGCACTATGCAGTAACATCGAACTAAAGCGGTTGTGTGGGTCGAACTTCTCTATGTGATACGCCGCTGTAGAATTGAACGAGCAGAATGTGACGCGGTTTAATCATCCAAGACAACATGAATAAGTAGTAGGAGGGAGGAAGGTCAGCTTCAGCAGGAGGAGGAAGTTCACCTGCAAAAGAAGGAGGGAGGGGTGGTGGTCGTCCCTACAGGTGGTTCCAGAAGCGGGGGCATGTCAGTTGAACCACCCAAGGTGGCGGCGGCGAACTTCCAGATTGCTGCGGCGGTTCGGCCCCACCGGGAGGAGTCTGCGAGGTGGCGGCGTCCAAGCTCTTACAGCCGGCGGCGGAGTGCACAGGGAGACACACTGGCTGGGGTGGCGGGTAGGCGGGAGGTGGAGGTCGTTGGGGTTGGTGTTCCCTGTTGGATCTCCGGTGGTGGCGGTTGTGGTGCTGAGTCACGCACAGATCTGGGCGCGAGGGCTCGGCCTCGTCCGGTTCCCGTCTAAATTCGGGGCGGATGGTGCTCGGGGGACTTCAGTGGCGAGCTCCTGCCGCGTGGCTGCTGTCCATGATGGCTATGGCGGGTAACTGTGGTAGAATACAGAGGGTGTGAGGGAGAAGGATGGAGAAGGAAGAGAGTAAGGGAAGGTGCGCTGGAGGCCCTCCCGTGGCTGCCGATGGAGGAGCACTTGGATTTGCATCCCCTCGTGCGGGCATGGAGGCAGACAGGCGAGGAGCAGAGGCGGGCGGCGCGGCAGCCAGATCCAAGACCGGTGGCGCCGTGGCAGTCTGATCCGGGGGTTGGTGTCGGGCGCGCCTGCCGAATCTTGAGGGAGGGAGCGATCTTGAGCCGCGGGTGGGGGGGGGGCAGGAGGAATTGGGGGAGAGCGAGCAGCGAGAGGTGCGGGACTGGGTCGTGTGCGTTTTCTGGAATCTCGGGAACATGTGATCGGGCCCCTTATAGAGCCCACCTGATCCAAATAACTATTCTAATCCTGGGATTATAATAGTGTTGTCCTATATATATCAGGCCAATCTCAACATTGCGAAGATAAACCTTGAACTCAAACCAATGTTGAAGACAAACCAAATGTGAAGACTATGCAATTATGACACCACATGAAATACTTCAAAAAGATTTTCGTGGTGGCGTTACCCACCGTATAGGAAGTATTAGACCCAAACACAACGCACAATTATCGTGGCGCTCTGAAGTCAAATTCCGCGTTAATGTATTCATACGTAGAGTGTATGTCTTCATTGATTGAAGATATATGTTACTTTGTGTGTTGCACATCTAAGTCATCAACATGCATAAGCGTTAGGATGTGTGTCCAATTATAGGACATTTGAGGATTCTAAGATATTTAGCTCACACCGCAACTTGCAAAACCTTTTCTCATCCAAGAGCCTTGTGAAGATATCTGCCAATTGCTCTTCGGTGTTGACGTGAATGATATTAATATCTTCCTTCATGACATGATCTCTGAGAAAGTGATGATGGATCTGAATGTGCTTTGTCTTCGAGTGTTGAACTGGGTTGTTGGAAATCTTGATAGCACTTTAATTGTCACAGTAGGGTGGCACATGCTTCAGGTGGATGCCATAGTCCTTGAGAGTTTGCTTCATCCATAGAAGCTGAGCGCAGCAAGATCCAGCAGCAATGTATTCAGATTCAGCAGTGGAGAGGGATACACAATTCTGTTTCTTTGAAGACCAACAAACAAGAGATCGTCCAAGAAAGTGACATGTGCCTGATGTGGACTTGCGGTCAACCTTGTCACCAGCATAATCAGCATCTGAGAATCCAACTAGATCAAACTCTGAGCCCATTGGATACCATAATCCTAGTGTTGGGGTGTAAGCCAAATATCGAAGAAGTTGCTTCACAGCTAAGTGATGCGACTCCTTTGGTGCCGCTTGAAATCGGGCACACATGCAAACGCTAAGCATTATATCTTGCCTAGATGCACATAAATAGAGTAAAGAACCAATCATGGAGCGGTATACCTTTTGATCAAACTCTTTACCATTGTCGTCGTGCCCAGATGACTTTTGGTTGGCATTGGCATCATGTATCCTTTTGCAGTCTTGCATTCCAAACGTCTTCATGTAATCTTTGAGGTATTTTCTTGTGATATGAAGATGTTGTTGCTTTGCTGACGGATTTGAAGATCGAGGAAGAATTTCAGCTCACCCATCATGGACATCTGATATTGCTCTTGCATCATGTGTCCAAATTCATCACAATATTTCTTGTTTGTGCAGCCGAAGATACTGTCATCCACATAGATTTGGCCTCCAAAAAATTCTCCATCATATGTCTTCGTGAAGAGTGTGGGATCGAGGGAACCAGGTTTAAGCCTTTGCTCTTTAGGAAGTCTTTGAGTGTGTCATACCAAGCATGTGGGGCTTGTTTGAGGCCATACAGTTCCTTGTTGAGCTTGTATACCATGTCAGGACGCTTTGGGTCTTCAAAACCAGGTGGTTGTGCAACATACACTTCTTAAATTTTTCCGTTTAGGAAGGCACTCTTCACATCCATTTGATACAGAAGGATGTCGTGATGGTTGGCATAGGCCAGCAGTATGCGAATGGCATCAAGCCTAGCCAAAGGAGCAGAGGTTTCATCGAAGTCAATCCCTTCTACTTGAGTGTAACCTTGAGCAATGAGACGAGCCTTGTTTCTAACAACTTGACCATGCTCATCTTGTTTGTTGCGGTAGATCCATTTTGTGCCAATGATATTGTGCTTGCGAGGATCAGGACGCTTAACCAGTTCCCACACATTGTTCAGCTCAAACTGTTGAAGCTCTTCTTGCATCGCTTGAATCCATTCAGGTTCCATGAAGGCTTTAGGAACTTTCTTGGGTTCAGATATAGAGACAAATGCAAAGTTCCTGTCGACGTCCTAGGAACGGGGGTCCCCAGACTTACCTACCTGCGGCCCGCGGCGTGGCTAAGCCAGCAGGCCGTACGGCCCATCTTCACCAACAAGGCACCCAAGACCCTCGTGAGGGGCCATGCCTCGCGAGGCGGACGACACGAGACCTCTTCTGGAGTGACCTAGTCAGGCAGGCTCATGAGGAGCGGTGATATCAAGGCGAGGCGAACCTCATGAGGCTCTCGTGACGTGAGCCATGACGATCGACACCAGGCGGGCGCCAGGCGGGCGCCAGCGCGCCAACGTCCTTGTTTCCTCTTTGGTGCAAAGGAGGCAAGAGCAGCCGCGGAGTACCGAGGCCTCAGGCAAAGGTTGCCATTTCGATGCACCAAGACCAAGACCAGAGGGACGACAAGACAGAGGTCATTGTGAAGCACAAGACGACATCACCACCGGAGCCTTTCACAGGCGGAGACCACCTTTTGTCAGGATGTCTTGTACTAGATGTCCCCCTTCAAATTTGCCCGCCATTGTTGGCTCCCTTCCCGCTCAATATTTGGGAAGAGTACCAGGGCCTCTATAAGTAGGGCTAGCCACCACCATAGAAATGGGGGGCGAGGAGAAGGCATCTTAGATCACTCTCTCACCCACACAAGTTAGCCACGCACAAGAACACCTCAACCTCAGGAGGCTGTTCTTCCCATTGTATTGTTCATCATCAGCTAGAGAGGCAATCCACGACCACCACACTGGAGTCGGGTGTTACACCACAACGGTGGCCTGAACCAGTATAAATCTTGTGTCTTTCTGTGTTGCGAGTTCGTCGAGTTCGTCCATGAGATCTTAGCGAGCTAGGGCGTAGATCGGTAGGAGGGAAAGACTTCACGCGCACCCCAGTGTTTGAACCTTAAGGGTTTGCCGGAACCCCACATCCAACATTTGGCGCGCCAGGTAGGGGTGCGCCGCGGCTTCCCTTCCATCGATCTGCGCTCCGTCTCCACCGCGCTTCGCCCACATGGCAGGCGCCCTACCGCCGACTCCGACGGTCAGTGTCGACAACGGGGCCAGGGGGCTCCGAGCTCTGGCCCCCGCCCTGCGGCGGGTGCAGTGGCCACCCAAGTTCAGGCCGGAGATGCCGCCGCGCTATGACGGCGCGACAGACCCGTCAGCTTTCTGCTGGCATACGAGGAGGCCATCCTCGAAGCCGGGGGCGATGACAAGGTCATGGCCAACTGGCTTCCCATGGCCCTCGCCGGCGAGCCACGCACCTGGCTGCTCAACCTTCCCAGATCCACGGTGGCATCTTGGGAGGAGCTCCATGACCTCTTCACTGCTCGCTACGCAGCGCCGGTGCACCACGCAGTTGCGGCCCTGCTGGGCGGCTCTCAAGCACCGCCGTCAGACTGCCACGCCAAGCCGTTCCTCCGTCAGATCGAGGCCACTTCCAGGCGCCCAGGGGCTCCGCCGGGTTGGGCTACGCCAGAGGCTGACCTTACCTTCGGCTCAGAAGACCACCTTGACTCCACCGCCGGCTTCGGAGTGCTTCCGATGCTCTGCACGCCCACCATCTACAACGTGGCCATCACCAAGACCCTCATCGACAGTGGTGCCAGCCTCAACTTGCTCTCCGTGGAAGCCTTCATCCTTCTCCATGTGCCACTCGAGCGGCTCGGTCTCAGTAAGCCCATCTCAGGAGTGGGTGGTGGAGCTGCCCACTCCCTGGGACAGATCGGCCTCCCTGTCACCTTCGGCACACGCGACAACTACCGCACGGAGCTGGTGGACTTCGACATCGCTCGCATCGGCCTCCCGTACAACGCCATCCTCGGGTACCCGGCTCTCGCTCAGTTCATGGCGGCGACTAACCCGGCTTACAACCTCATGAAGATGCCAGGGAGCAAGGGCGTCCTCACCATCGAGGGGGGCATTAAGGAGGCCGTGATGGCGCTCAGGCTCGCTTTCAAGACCGCGGCAGCAGCACAACCCACCGACGCCGGTGCCCCCGCAGCCAGGGAGGCCACGCCCACCAAGAAGAAGCAGTTGTTCACCCAAGACAAGGCGGAAACCAAGCAGGTACCGGTCAGCGAGGACGGGCCTTCAGGAGCCACCTTTACCATAGGAGCCAGTCTCGACCGGGAACAAGAAGAAGCTCTGGTGAGGTTCTTGCGCACGAACAAGGAGATATTCGCGTGGGTGCCAAATCAGCTGGTAGGGGTCCCGAGGGAGGTGATCCAGCATCATCTAAGGGTATACCCAATGTCCTCCCCGTGAAGCAGCTAGCGAGACGGCAGTCCACTGAGAAGCAGGCCTTCATCGTCCAAGAGACACGCAAGCTGGAAGCGGCAGGTGCCATCTGAGAGGTCCGGTACCCCGAATGGCTGGCGAACCCTGTCATGGTGCCGAAAAAAGGTGGGAAGGAACGGATGTGCATCGACTTCACCAATCTTAACAAAGCCTGCCCTCAAGACCCGTTCCCACTCCCGTGCATCGACCAGATTGTTGACTCCATCGCCGAGTGTGACCTCCTGTGCTTCCTGGATGCATTCTCAGGGTATCATCAAATCAAGATGGCGGTGGAAGATGTGGAGAAGACGGCCTTCCTGACACTATGTGGGGTGTACTACTACACCTGCATGCCCTTCGGGCTGCGCAACACGGGCGCGACCTTTCAGCGGTTGATGCACATCGCTCTGGGGCGGCAGCTCAGGAGGAACGCAGAGGCTTACGTCGATGACATAGTGGTCAAGTCTCGCGAGGCAAGGACATTGATTCAAGACTTGGAGGAGACCTTCGAGAGCCTACGCCAAGTGAACTTAAGGCTCAACCCAGAAAAGTGTGTGTTCGGTGTCCCCTCCAGCAAGCTTCTGGGATTCCTTGTATCCCACAGGGGGATCGAGGCGAGCCCGGAGAACGTCAAGGCTATCGAGGACATGAGCCCGCTGCGGACCCTCAAAGAGATGCAGAAGCTAGCAGGGTGGGTGACCGCGTTAGGGCGTTTCATCTCCAAACTGGGAGAGCGCGCCTTACCATTCTTCAAGCTCATGAAGAGGAAGGGCCCGTTCGAGTGGAACCCGAAGGCCAACCGGGCCTTCCAAGACCTCAAGAAATACCTTACAAGCCCCCCAGTGATGGTGGCACCATGTCCCCTCGAGCCTCTGGTACTCTACCTTGCTGCCACCCCATACTCCGCCAGCGCGGCATTGGTGGCAATTCGGGAGGAGCGCCAAGTCAAGGGCGCGCCCCGCCAGGCCAAGGTTGAAGTAGCGCGGGGTCAGGAAGGCGCAGCAAAGGCATCAGCGGTGGAAGGCCAAGCTCAGCAGGGCGGCGTCGCAGAAGCTCCTGAGGACACTAGGGTCTCAGGGACCCTTCCACCTCAGGATATGTCCCGATCTCTGCAGGACCCGAGCCTCGACATCATGCCAACCCTCATAGAACACCCGGTGTACTTTGTCGGCACCGTACTATGAGACGCGAGAGCACGCTATCCCATGCCCTAGAAGCTCCTGCTCGCACTCCTGGTGGCCTCACGCAAGCTGCGACACTACTTCCAGGGCCACCCCATCAAGGTCGTCTCAACCTACCCACTAGAAAGGATACTTTGGAGCCCTAACTCAGCCATAAGGGTTGCAGAGTGGAACATCAAGTTGCAAGCATTCCAGTTGGAGTTCAGCACTACCAGGGTCATCAAGGGGACCGCACTCACTAACTTTGTGGCAGAATGGACGGATGCCCCGACACTTGAGGAAGGAGAAGACCGGTCCACTTCCCCAGGAAGTGAGGCTTTGGACGGTTGGGTCATGCATTTCGATGGCGCTTTCACACACAAGGGCGCCGGGGCTGGAGCAGTGCTAATCTCGCCCACCAAGGACAAGCTCTATTACGCCGTGCAACTCTTCTTTCAGCACGGCGAGAAGGTCTCCAACAACATCGTGGAGTACGAAGGCCTCATAGCTGGCCTGAAGGCTGCGGCGGCCCTAGGGGTGAAGCGCCTCACTGTCAAAGGCGACTCACAACTCCTCGTCAACTTCTCCAACAAGGTGTACGAGGCGAAGGACGAGCATATGGAGACCTACCTCGTGGAGGTGCGCAAGATGGAGAAACAGTTCTCGGGCCTGGAGCTGCATCACGTACCCCGGGGCACCAACAAGGAAGCCGACGACATCGCCCGGAGAGCATCCAAGCGGCAAGCACAGGAGCCGGGCGTCTTTGATGAGCAGCTCTTCAAGCCATCAGCTGCGCCACCTCTTTCAACCATGACCCAGCCTCGGGAGGAGCTCCCCCAGCCTCCAGCCACGGGAGCCCCGACTTGTGGACCGACCTCCTGAGCTCGGCTGCCCTTGGCCCTCGAGCCTCAGGAGGAATGCTGGACCAAGGAATTCAAGGAGCACTTAACGCACGGGATGTTGCCGGAAAAGGAAGAGGAGGTGGAGTGCGTGGCCCGGCAAGCCACGGCATACCGTATCCAAGACGGCGAGTTATATAGGAAACGACCGAACGATGTCACACTACGCTGCATATCCAGCGACCAAGGAAGGGAGTTGTTGATTAACATACACGGCGGGGACTCCGGACACCACTCGTCATCACGGACCCTCGCCCGCAAGGTGTTTCGCAGTGGATTCTACTGGCCTACAACACTCAACGATGCAGCCGAGCTGGTGAAGACTTGCGAAGCCTGCCAATTCCACGCCAAGCAAATCCATCAACCAGATCAGGGCCTTCAAACTATCCCGCTCACATGGCCGTTCGTGGTCTGGGGGCTAGATATCCTAGGCATGTTCCCTCGGGCGCCAGGGGGCTACCGTTACCTCTACGTCACCATCGACAAGTTCACCAAGTGGGCGGAAGTGGAAGCTGTCCATACCATCCCAGCCGGCTCTGCTGTCAAGTTTATCAAGGGCCTCATGAGCCACTTCGGGGTCCCCAACCGCATCAACATAGATAACGGTTCGCAGTTTACTAGCAACCTCTTCAAAACCTACTGTGCTAACCTTGGAATGCAGATCTGCTACGCTTCGGTGGCCCACCCCAGGAGCAATGCTCAGGCCGAACGTGCTAACACGGAGGTCCTGAGGGGCTCAAGACCAGGACCTTTAAGAAGAAGCTAGAGGCCTGCGGCAGGGGCTGGCACGATGAGATCTAGTCCGTACGATGGTCCATCCAGACCACCGCCACCAACCCAACGGGAGAGACTCCATTCTTCCTCGTCTACGGAGTCGAAGAGGTCCTCCCTCACAAGGTCAAGCATCGCTCCACACGGGTCCTGGCATTCCATGAAACGCAGCAGGACGCCACGCGGGGGATGGACCTCGTGTTAGTGGAGGAACATCGCGGCGGAGCTGCGCTGCGGGCGGCGAGGTACCAGCAAGCACTGTGGCGATACCACTGCCACAACATCCGCTCTAGGACACTCGAGACGGGAGACCTAGTCCTGAGGCGGGTCCTCTCCAGGGAAGGGCTGAGGGAGTCCTGGATTAGGGGGTGTCCGGATAGCCGGACTATACCTTTGGCCGGACTCCTGGACTATGAAGATACAAGATTGAAGACTTCGTCCCGTGTCCGGAAGGGACTTTCCTTGGCGTGGAAGGCAAGCTTGGCGATACGAATATGTAGATCTCGTACCATTGTAACCGACTCTATGTAACCCTAGCCCTCTCCGGTGTCTATATAAACCGGAGGGTTTTAGTCCGTAGGACGAAGAACAATCATACCATAGGCTAGCTTCTAGGGTTTAGCCTCCTTGATCTCGTGGTAGATCTACTCTTGTACTACCCATATCATCAATATTAATCAAGCAGGACGTAGGGTTTTACCTCCATCAAGAGGGCCTGAACCCGGGTAAAACATTGTGTCCCCTGCCTCCTGTTACCATCCACCTAGACGCACAGTTCGGGACCCCCTACCCGAGATCCGCCGATTTTGACACCGACATTGGTGCTTTCACTGAGAGTTCCTCTGTGTCATCACTTTTAGGCCCGATGGCTCCTTCGATCATCAACGATGATGCGATCCAGGGTGAGACTTTTCTCCCCGGATAGATCTTCGTATTTGGTGGCTTTGCACTGCGGGCCAATTCACTTGGCATATGGAGCAGATCGAAAGCTACGCCCCTGGCCGTCAGGTCAGATTTGGGAGTTTAAACTACACAGCGGACCTCCGCGGAGACTTGATCTTCGACGGATTCGAGCCGCAGCCGAGCGTGCCGCACTGTCACGATGGGCATGATCTAGCTCTGCCGCCGAACAGTGCCCTGGAGGCCGCACCCGCATCAGCTCCAACCCTTAATTCGGAGCCAACTGCGCCAATCGAGGATGGGTGGTTGGACACTGCCTCGGAGGCTGCAATCTCTACGGCGATCGAGCCGAACACCAGCCCTATTCTCTGCGAAGCCCGTGACTCCAAGGAGCCGGACTCCTCTCTAGACTCCAGCCCTCCGCGCCCCTACCGATCGAACCCGATTGGGCGCCGATCATGGAGTTCACCGCCGCGGACATCTTTCAGCACTCGCCCTTCGGCGATATTCTGAATTCACTAAAGTCTCTCTCTTTATCAGGAGCGCCCTGCCGGGCTATGGTCAACAAGGTTGGGATGCGGATGATGAAGAAATTCAAAGCCCACCCACCACCCACTTCATAGCCATTGTCGATAATTTAAACGACGTGCTCGACTTCGACTCCGAAGACATTAACGGTATGGACGACGATGTAGGAGATGAACATGAACCAACGCCTATAAGGCACTGGACAGCCACCTCATCTCATGATGTATACATGGTGGACACACCCAAAGGAAGCGACGACGAGGAACACAGGGATGCAACGAGGGATCGTTCACTCGAAAAGCAATCAAAGCGGTGACGTAAGTGCCGCTCCAAGCCCCGCCTCGACAGAGACAACAGCCATACAGACCCAGCCATAGAGCAGGACAAGCCGGCGGACGACGAACATGCCTTCGAGCAACCGTCCGAACATGGCAACTTGGATAAACAAACCGAACACCCCGTCCCCGGCGGAAACAACAGTCCGGACGACCTTACGCCGGATAAGCTCATGGAGCAGAAGAACCTCCACGAAGGACTCGTCGCTACTGTGCGTAGCCTGAAAAAGCAGAAGCGGAAGCTCAAAACTGCGGAAGGTGCACTCAGAATCAGATGGAGCAAAGTACGCAACACCGCAGACAAATATGGCGGCAGTCGCCGCACAAAAAGCTATCCAAAGCGAAAGCTACTGCCTGAATTTGACGAGGAGGCCTTAGAGCCCCCATAGTCAAAAAATAGGAAAGCCACCCGGTCGGATAGACGACCGCATGGCCAGCATGGAGCGGCAAGCGGCGACGCACACAAGCCGGCACGCGATCCACCAAAGGATCCGCATCAAAAAGATGGCCCAGCCAGATCTATCTACGGGCCAAGAAAGCAAGCTCTAGTAAGCAATGCAACACAACAAATATCCGAACATCACGACACATCCAAATACAGGGGTGCCGCACACCCCCTATGTTTCACCGATGAGGTGCTGGACTATGAATTTCCAGCGGGATTCAAGCCCGTAAACATAGAGGCGTACGACGGAACAACATACCCTAGGGTCTGGATCGAGGATTATATCCTCCACATACACATGGCCAGAGGAGATGACCTCCACGCCATAAAATACTTACCCCTCAAGCTTAAAGGGCCAGCCCGGCATTGTCTCAAAAGCCTTCCCGAAAACACCATTGGAAGTTGGGATGAGCTTGAGGATGCTTTCCGGGCAAATTTTTAAGGGACCTATGTTCGCCCTCCAGATGCAGACGATCTCAGTCACATAAATCAATAGCCCGAAGAGTCAGCCCGGAAATTCTGGAACAGATTTCTTACTAAAAAGAATCAGATAGTCGACTGTCCGGACGACGAAGCCCTAGCAGCTTTTAAGCATAACGTTCGAGACGAATGGCTCGCCAGACACCTCAGCCAAGAAAAGCCAAGAACAATGGCCGCATTAACAAGCCTCATGACCCGCTTTTGCGCAGGAGAGGCCAGCTGGTTGGCAAGATGTAGCACCAGCGACCCAAGTACATCCGAAGTTAGGGATGGAAACAGAAAACCCCGACGCAACAAGGACCAGCGCCGGAATAAGAGAAACAGCCCAAAGAGCACGGCAGTCAACGCCGGATTCAAAAGCTCGCGGCAGAATCAGAGAAAGCCGCCCCTCAAGGATAATAGGGGTGTGCTATCCAACTTAAACAAAATCTTGGACAAGATATGTCAAATACACAGTACTCCCGGGAAGCGTGCGAACCATACCCACAGAGATTGTTGGGTTTTCAAGAAATCCGGCAAACTCAACGCCGAACACAAGGGGCTCAACACACCAAGTGAGGACGACGATGAACCCCACAAGCAGAGCACCAGGAAACAAAAGGAATTCCCACAAGAAGTCAAAACAGTAAACTTACTTCACGTGACGAACAGAATGGCGCCAACAGAAATACGCGCCATACGGCCTATCCCAAAGGAGTCTCGCTAATGGTTGTTAAAACAGATCACCTTCGACCATCAGAATTACTCTAGAAGTATCCAGAACGCATGCTAGACTGCCTTGGTATTAGATCCAATAATTGGCGGACTCCACTTTACAAACGTCCTGATGGACGGCGGTAGTCGTCTAAATCTGTTATACCAGGACACAATCCGCGACATGGGGATAGACCCAACAAAAATTCGCCATAGCAAAACCTCCTTTCAAGGGGTAACACCAGGCCCGGATGCCCGTTGAATGGGTTCTCTCCGGCTAGAAGTTATGTTCGGCTCCCCCGATAACTTCCGTCGTGAACAGCTAACTTTCCACATCGCCCCATTCTCAAGTAGCTATCAAGCACTGCTGGGACGCGAAGCTTTCGCCCGCTTTAACGCAATACCGCATTATGCATCTCTCACGCTTAAGATGCCCGGTCCACGAGGCATCATCTCATTAAAGGGAAAACATTGAGTGTTCCCCCCGCACGGAAGACAGTGCGACTGCCTTGACAGCCCCACAATAAAGCGGCTTCACCAGCCAAAGCACCTAAACAGGTCGTGAAGACCACGGACACGGCTAGATGAGTCCGGCATAAACATACAATTGATAAAGGCTTAATAGCCGTATGCCCTTGTACTAGGGGCTCCGCGCATATAAAACAAGAGACAATAAAGCTCAATTTTACCCATTTCGATTTATACTTTGTTTATTTAGTATAACTCATGTTCGGCACGATCTTTCTTTAACTAATTCCTCTCTTTTACAGATGAACACCATGCTACGCCCGTCCAGGATACGGCACAACGGAGACATAGGCGCAGACGTGCATCAGGGCCCGTTCCAAGGATTCTTTTCAGATTAAGACCCTTCCTAAACCTTTTTTACTGTCTCTTGTTGATACACATCCCCTGGTTTCTTGGTATAACCAAGGAGGAGGCTGGCGTTTTGGCATGTGGCCACGTTAGAGTTTTTGCGCGTACCTGGACACCAGGGGCTCATTACTAAGGGCGTTATCCC
Organism: Triticum dicoccoides; assembly: GCF_002162155.2. Classification (NCBI taxonomy): domain Eukaryota; kingdom Viridiplantae; phylum Streptophyta; class Magnoliopsida; order Poales; family Poaceae; genus Triticum; species Triticum dicoccoides. The sequence continues at coordinate 593,144,545 of NC_041392.1, read as the reverse complement.
GCCCGCCCTCATAAAGGCGGAATACCTTAGGGAGTGTTCGGCGTCGCGAGTTTGGCCTTATATGCATCAACTCCGAATCATGTCTTTGGTCAAATGTTGGGTTTGCTCGGCTCCTGTGTTTTGCTACCTTACGTTCCGCTCTATCGGCTAAAGCGGCACCAGGAGAACTACTGCGATTGTGCCCAGGTTCGGCCAGGTGAGCACCTCAGTAGAGAAAGCCAAAAACTGACTGTCATGATATAGCGTGAGACTGGTCAACCACTCGATGACTTACCAGAATCTTTAGGATTCCTCCGCATTAACGAAGGGCCGCTTCCCGACCAGGCACATACGGGCCCCGAGTTCGGGTGAGCGCAGGCGCCACCAGGGGCTATATAAGTAGCCTCACTGTCAAACTCCTATGGCTAAGTGAAAGTGATAAAGCATCATAGTCCGATTGCCTAGTTCGCTGCGCTATCACCTCCTTTGTAGGACCAAGACGTTGGATCAAGTGTTAAAATGCGCCTTCTGCGAACATCCCCGCATTATGTGCGTGGGGGCTGAGGCCGACGACTGCCATCTTTCAGATTATATATACATATATGTTAAACGGCCGGATAGGAGGTATTATAAAACTTGCAGGCACAAGTATAAAAAGCTTCTACAATTTATCAAAATATTGTTTTACAATAATGCTATTCGAATATAGTGTCCTTCGAGCACTGCGTCTCTATTAAACGAGCGCCTTGCAGAACTTCCTGAAAATAGTGCTCGGCAGGTACTCGGCTTCCATCCGAGTCTGGGGATGCAACAGCGGTGGCCTCCATTTCCGCCCAGTATGTCTTGACACGGGCAAGAGCCATCCGCGCACCCTCTATGCATGCTGACCTCTTCATCGCATTGATATGTGGCGCTGCACCAACGAACTGCTGCACCAAGTTGACATAACTTTTCGGCTCTGGCCTCTCTGGCCACAGATGACTCATGACATACTTCATGGCGAGTCCGGACAACCTATTTAGCTCGGCCCATTCGGCCAAACGATCGGCTAATGATAGCGGACGCTCCGGATTATGGAACTGCGACCAAAAGAGCTTTTCCACTTCGCGATCTTCTTGATCCCGGAAGTGTTCGGCCGCATCCGCGGCACTCGCTGCCAAATCCAGATAGGTGTCCGCCGTACTCCACATCCGGTCCAACGGAGCATGTTTAGGATCATAGAACTTCCTCCACAGCATAAAGGGCTTTCCAGCCGCGATCTCTCCGGCCTGACGCAACTCCTCCTTCATAGCCCTCATCACAAAGCGAGCATCCTTAGCATCGGCAACGGCCTTCTCCAGGTCCGTCTGTTCCACCCGATCTTCTTTTTCAAGAAGCTTGAAATGGTCAGCAACGTTCTTCAGCTTCACGGCCATCTCGGCCATTTCCTTCTTGCTTCGGTAGTGAGCAGCCTGTTCGGCTTTCAGCTCTTCAATTGCCTTTCTGGCAGCCGCATCACTTTTCCTGGCTTGCTCCTTGGCTCGGGCAAGTTTCACCCAAAGATTCTCCATGGCAGCAGCACCATCTGCATCAAGCGCACACATTGTAAGATACTGGCATAAAGCTCCTCTTACCAGGTGCCGCCGGAGGAATTACATACCTTGCGCCTCGTCAAGCCGCTTGTTGACAAGCGCGATGTCGGCATCTGCCACGTCAAGTTGCCGCTTTAGCTCGGCAAATTCATCAGTCTGGCTTGCCACCGGACACTTCGCCACCTACGTATGAAGGCGGCATATTAGACCTGGGATTATGATCCTCTGCACGACGTCACTTTTGACAACGCACAGAGTCTCAGGGGCTACTATCTACAAAGGGCGCATCTTATTTATGCGCAACTGTCCAAAAAGGGTACATTATTTCGCGTACCTCAAAACCTGTCAGTAAACTCCTGACGGCCTCGTGCAATCCGCTCTCCGCAGATGAAATCCTCTCAATCACCATACCCATCAATGCACGCTGCTCCTCTGAGATAGATGCTCGCCCTAGCAGATCCTTCAGCTCCTCCGATCGTGCCCCAGACGGCGCCGGACTCGTCCGATGGCCCTTTTTGAAGGCCGGACGCGGAGGACTTTGGGGGGGCATATGACTACCTTCCGGCCCTGCCAGATTCGGAGAAACCCTCCATGACGATACCTCAGGGTCGCCCGCCTCGCGAGGCGGTACGGCAGGGGGAGGCGTTCCGCTCTCCATCATCTCTGGAAGAAGATCCCCCGAAGACGAGCTCTGCTAAGAAGGGCTAAGGTCCGAGCTACAAGGTAAAGTTTCGATTACTTTTCTCAGATATAAAGCAAGGATTTCTCTCATTCCTTAAAAAGAAAACTCCTCTCTACTTACGGCTCGATGGAGGGCTGATCCCCTTGAGGGCATAATTCGGCCCAAGTATCCCCTAGCACATGACCCTGTGGCGAAGATTTCTTCCCCCGCTTTAAGGCCATGGTCTCCGGGTCTTCAGAGGTGGTCCTCTTCTTCCCCCGAGGAGTGGAATTTTCGATTCCTCCCTTCCGGACAACCTCCTTCGAGAAGGCTGTAGCTTCCTTGTCCCCACCCTCGCTTTCCTTTGAAGGCACAACCTCCAACATCCTGACTAGCATGGGACCCGGCGTGGTCTCAGGGAGGGGGGCCGGACACCTAATTAGCTTTGCTTTCGCTATCCACTCCTGTTTAAAGGACAACTCTTTTAGGGGCAATTTTATGATAAATATACGGATAGCGAGTCCGGGCACAAGGCTACTTACTTGAGTATCCGGACGATTGCAACTCAGACCTGCGTCCTCCGTAGAATCCGGACACACTACTTGTGGTCCGAAGAACAATTTGTACATCTCCACGGGCGTCATGCCAAGAAAATGTTGGAGAACTTGTGGTCCCTCCGGGTTGAACTCCCATAGGCGGAGGGGGCGACATTTGCAGGGCAGAACTCGGCGAATTAACAAAACCTGCGTCACCATGACCAGACTGATGTCTCTTTCTAGGAGATCTCAGATGCGGCCCTGCAACAGGGGCATGTCCTTTTTCGGCCCCCAGTCCAGCCCCTTATTGACCCATGACGCCAGTCGTGGCGGGGGACCCGAGCAGAAAGCAGGCAGCGCCACCCACTTGGTGCTCCTGGGAGCTGTGACATAAAACCACTCTCGTTGCCATAAGCTGGACTCCCCTGGAAAAGAGCCCTCGGGCCATGGAGCACCAACATTCTTGCTTATAAAAGCCCCTCCGCACTCTACGTGCCGTCCCTCGATCATCTTCGGCTCTACTTTGAAGGTCTTGAGCCATAGTCCGAAGTGAGGAGTAATACGGAGGAAGGCTTCACACACGACGATGAATGAGGAAATATGGAGGATGGACTCCGGAGCTAAGTCATGAAATTCCAGCCCATAATAAAACATGAGCCCCCTCACAAAGGGATCAGTCGGGAATCCTAGCCCCCGAAGGAAGTGGGAGATGAACACCACACTCTCACTAGGCTTGGGAGTGGGAATGACCTGCCCTTGAGCAAGTAGCCTATGCGAGATTTCGCCGGTCAAGAACCTGGCCTCTCTCAACTTCAGCATGTCCTCCTCCGTGACGGAGGAGGGCATCCATCGGCCTCGAAGGTCGGAACCAGACATTGTCGAAGGTCTGAAGCGCCTGAAATCTGGAGCCTTGGGTGTTGGAACTCGAGGCGAAGGGCGGACTCGTTTGAGATTGAAAGAAAGGAGTAAGGCCTTGGTCTCTTTATAAGAGGTTGAATACCAAGGGCCCTCCCCGTGACCGTTTGGGACTCACCTTTGATCGAGAAAACATACCAACGGGTACGGTTGCGTTACCCACGCCCGTATTGATGAGAATCCCGGAATAAGGGGACACGATCTCTGCTTTGACAAGGCGTGCCAAGGAAACCGCCTCGCTAAACGTGCTGAGGTGGGACCATAAAACGATTCGAATAAAGACTTGGCCGTGGTGTGATGTCATGCTACGGAATACGTCAGCAGATTAGATTTGTGTAAATATTATTCTCTCTATGGCAATATGTGGAAACTTATTTTGCAGAGCCGAACACTGCCTTTGTGTTCAAAATTTTCTATGAAGTACTTGGAGGAGGAACCCGCCTTGCAATGCCGAAGACAATCTGCGCGCCGGACTCGTCGTCATTGAAGCCTGGGTCAGGGGCTACTCAGGGAGTCCTGGATTAGGGGGTGTCTGGATAGTCGGACTATACCTTCGGCCGGACTCCTGGACTATGAAGATACAAGATTGAAGACTCCGTCCCGTGTCCGGAAGGGACTTTCCTTGGCGTGCAAGGCAAGCTTTGCGATACGGATATGTAAATCTCCTACCATTGTAACCGACTCTGTGTAACCCTAGCCCTCTCCGGTGTCTATATAAACCGGAGGGTTTTAGTCCGTAGGACGAAGAACAATCATACCATAGGCTAGCTTCTAGGGTTTAGCCTCCTTGATCTCGTGGTAGATCTACTCTTGTACTACCCATATCATCAATATTAATCAAGCAGGACATAGGGTTTTACCTCCATCAAGAGGGCCCGAACCTAGGTAAAACATTGTGTCCCCTGCCTCCTGTTACCATCCGCCTAGACGCACAGTTCGGGAACCCCTACCCGAGATCCGCCGGTTTTGACACCGACAAGGGATGCATAAGCTTTCACCAATGTGGGAGGGGCCATTCAAGGTCGTCCACATCTCCAGGCCTAGCGACGTGCGCCTAGAGACACAAGACGGAGTACCAGTCCAAAACGCCTGGAACATCCAGCACCTCTGGAGGTTTTACCCATAAAACAAGGCCCAGAGCCTGAGAAGCAAGGCCCAGAGCCTATGAATCAAGGCCCAGAGCCTGAGAAGCAAGGCCCAGAGCCTGATAAGCAAGGCCTAGAGCCTGAGAAGCAAGGCCCAGAGCCTGTGAAGCAAGGCCCAAAGCCTGTGAAGCAAGGCTCAGAGCCTGAGAAGAAAGGACCATAGCCTGTGAAGAAGGCTTGGTGCCTGTGAAGAATCGCCGCCCATGACACTCTCACGTAATAATGAGTTGGGGCTGTACATGCCCCGGAGTCTCAGGGGTGCCGGCCTCAGGCCCTGGGGCTCCCGCCCACGCCTAGTGGACAGCACTTAGCTCTACGCTGGTGAGAAGACTTGAAGACTAGATTAGGTGCCGGACACGGCTTTTCATTTGCTTTTCATATTTGGCTCCCTTTTCCTTAATCGAAATTTGCTTTTGGCATTCCTTGCTGAGTTGACCCTCTCGCTTCTCGCTGCGTTTTTCCGGCTCGGGTTAGCTCGTGTTCTCTCTCTCGCATGCCTCACGAGGGGGCTGGGCAGGTGCCCTCGCGAGCATTTTTATCCCTTCTTTGCCTTCTCGCGAGCCACCCTCGTTCGAGCCCAAAAGTTGGTGTGCCTCTCCTTGTCCGTGCCCTTCGGGTACCGCGGTACAAGGCGCCAGGCCAGGACCAGGGCAAAAGGAAAATATTTTAACGCACTTCCTAACGAGCTTTCGCAGTTCCCCAGCAGATGTAGGCCACCAAGGGCAAGATGGGCACGAGGAAATGAGCACCTCGTGAGGAAGAGGGCGTCCCGAATATACCAGGTTAAGTCATCTTTGCACAAAATAACGACACAGCACATACGGTGCCACGATCGAGGAACCATAGTTCGATACACGCCCCCTGGGCCCAAACTGGTTACATTCTTGATGCAGGAAAAAGAGTAAAAGAAAAGTAGCATCACAGCAATCTGCAGAGGCAGGCCCCTAGCGGCACCCCAACCTAGTCGGATCCTTCTTCGCGCTTCACGGAGGCGCGGCGACGAGATGACCCACTGCCGCCTCCAAAGCTGGCGCGGCGGCTGGTCGTGGCCACTGCTGTTGGAGCTATCACTGGAGGAAGAGCCGCCGTAGAGGGACAAGACGCAGCCGCCCCCGAGGGCAGGCTCGCCCCCATCCTCGTCGCGACCGTCCCCGAGACGGAGCACCTCCTCACCATCGTTCTCCTTGGGGCAGCACCCGGCGCGGCGACCATCTTCCCCAAACACCCTCAGGTAGAGGGTTGATTCACCATCGTACTTGAAGTGGAGGGCGCCCCGCCGACCCAAGCCGCGCGCGCGGGCGAACGTCTGCCCACCGTGGGCCAGGGCTATGTTGCCCGTGGCGGAAGTCGCGACTGCAACCAAAGAGGCCTTGCTGCAGCAACCATCCGCCTGCAGCCAGAGTCCGCCTGGACCGAAGGCCGGTAGCTCATTGGCAAAGAAGCGCGGAAGTTGGAACGAGTTGCCGGCCGGGTTCTCCGACCAGACGACAAACTCGGGCGACACTTCCACCGTGTGGAAGCATGGACGGAGGGGGTGCCACCAAAGCATGCCTCCCCTCATCAGCTGGATCGCCGTGGCTGGGATGACCCACTCCACGTGCTGTGCCGCCACTCCGACAGTGGGCCGCGACAGGGGACGCGGTGTGCTTGCACGGACGGCCATGTCCGCGCTTGGGCGCCGGCGAGTCGGGTCCCTCGCGAGGGGCCTTTCCCTTCTCGGCGGCGGAGAACTTCCTTCGTGGCGCCATTGGTGGCACAGCGAGCAACGAAGCGATGAAGAAGAAGCAGCAAGCGAGGAAGAGATGGGCAACGGGGGCTCTGCCCCCCCCGCCCCATTTATAGCAAGAGAAGGCCAACCAGCATCTCCCACGATTGCAGGTAATGATGGTTTCCATTGCATGTCGCAGGGATTCATCAAGTCGTGTAGTTGCCGAGGCAGCGTGGGGAAGCAGAGACGCCCATGTCCAATCAACCGCCACGCGTCAATCGAGGCCACAAGCTTTTGGGGCCCGCGGTGCTTCATGCTTGGCCCTTGGCTTCGCCGTGAAGCCAAGCCCGAGCGCACCTTGGGCCCCGGGGCTACTGTCGGCGTCCTGGGAACGGGGGTCCCCAGACTTGCCTGCCTGCGACCCGAGGCATGGCTGAGCCAGCAGGCCGTACGACCCATCTTCACCAACAAGGCACCCAAGACCCACGCGAGGGGCCAAGCCTCGTGAGGCAGACGACACGAGACCTCTTCTGGAGTGGCCTAGTCAGGCAGGCTCACGAGGAGCGGAGATATCAAGGCGAGGCAAACCTCACGAGGCTCTCGTGAAGTGAGCCATGATGATCGACACCAAGCGGGCGCTAGGCGAGTGCCAGCACGCACAGCGTCCTTGTTTCCTCTTTGGTGCAAAGGAGGCAAGCGCAACCGCGGAGTACCAAGGCCATTTCGGTGCAACAAGACCAAGACCAGAGGGACGGCAAGACGGAGTTCATCGTGGAGCACAAGACGGCGTCACCACCAGAGCCTTTCGCAGAGAGAGACCACCTTTTGTCAAGATAGCTTGTACTAGCTATCCCCCTTCAAATTTGCCCGCCATTGTTGGCTCCCTTCCCGCTCAATATTTGGGAAGGGGACCAGGGCCTCTATAAGTAGAGACACCACCATAGAAATGGGGGGCGAGGAGACGGCATCTTAGATCACTCTCTCACCCACACAAGTTAGCCACGCACAAGAACACCTCAACCTCAGGAGGCTGTTCTTCCCATTGTATTGTTCATCATCATCCTGAGAGGCAATCCACCACCACCACACTGGAGTAGGGTGTTACAACATAATGGTGGCCCGAACCAGTATAAATCTTGTGTCTTTCTGTGTTGCGAGTTCATCGAGTTCGTTCGCGAGATCTTAGCGAGCTAGGGCATAGATCGGTAGGAGGGAAAGACTTCACGCGCACCCCAGTGTTCGAACCTTAAGGGTTTGCCAGAACCCCACATCCGAAAATTCCCACAGAAATTTGCTAGCTATGTTGCTATTGAACAAGTGAGTGGACCTGGTGCATTGATGCTATCGATTATCTTCTCAATCTGCACTTCATTTGCAACACAAGGATGAACTCGATGAAGACTTTGCTCTTGCTGATCATTGTCTTCATCATTGGCATTGACTTCAGGTTGAGCATTGTCTTCGGGTTGATTAGGTGCAGAGATGATGAGTTCTTCTTCAGCCTGTGCCTCTAAAGGTATGATTTCTCTAGTACCCATAAGCTTGATGGATTCACTTGGTGAGACTTCATCTAGCACATTTGACAGGTGCTCTCTTTGCGAGCCATTAGTTTCATCGAACCACACATCCACAGTTTCAACAACTTTATAGTGAAAGAGGTTGAAGACTCTGTAGGAGTGCGAATCCTTTCCGTAGCCAAGCATAAAACCTTCATGTGCTTTCGGTGCAAATTTGGAAGTGTGATGTGGATCCTTGATCCAGCACCTAGCACCAAATACTCTGAAGTAGCTGATGTTTTGCTTCTTACCAGTTAGTAGCTCATATGATGTCTTCTTTAGAAGCTTGTGAAGATAAACACGGTTGATGATGTGGCATGCAGTATCAATGGCTTCGGGCCAGAACTTCCTTGGAGTCTTGTACTCATCGAGCATCGTCCGTGCCATCTCAATGAGGGTTCTATTCTTGCGCTCCATGGTGCCATTCTGATGAGGTGTGTATGGAGCTGAGAACTCATGAGTGATGCCCAATGTATCAAGATAAGTGTCGAGGCCGGTATTCTTGAACTCTGTGCCATTGTCACTTCGGATGTGCTTGATCTTGATGCCATAGTTTGTCATGGCACGATTGGCGAATCGTCTGAAGACATCCTGCACTTCATTCTTGTAGAGGATTATGTGCACCCATGTATATCTTGAGTAATCATCAACGATAACGAAGCCATAGAGGCAAGCAGTGGTAGTAAGAGTAGATTAGTGAGTAGGGCCAAATAAGTCCATGTGAGGCAGCTCGAAGGGATGGGAAGTTGTCATGATTTTCTTCGAGGGATGCTTGGCCCTAGTCATCTTTCTAGCTTCGCAGGCACCACACAGATGAACCTTCTTGAGCTTGACACCCTCGATGCTTATGACATGCTTCTTCTTCTTCTTCGCGAGAGTGTACAAGTTCCTCATGCCAGCATGCCCTAGCCTCCGATGCTAGAGCCAGCACTCTAAAGCGTTTGCTAGAAGACATACAGCTAGCTGTTGACCTGCTGAGAAATCCACAATGTACAAATTGTCTTTTCGATACCCTTCAAAGACTAGAGATTTGTCAGATTCCATAAGCACGAGGCACTGATATTTTCCAAACATCACAATCATGTTCAGATCACAAAGCATTGAGGCAGACATTAAGTTGAAACCAAGGGATTCAACAAGCATCACTTTATCCATGTGCTGATCCTTTGAGATTGCAACTCTACCTAGACCCAATAGCTTGCTTTTTACCAGTGTCAGTAAATGTGATGCGACTCTTGTCAGATGGATGTAGGGTTGAATCCATGAGAAGACTTCGATCACCAGTCATGTGATTAGTGCATCCATTGTCCATAATCCATTCTGAAGCCTTTGGTGTCATACCCTAGAGTGCAGTTTGGGGGATAGGCTTCACCAAGAGTATTGTGAAGCATAAACATTTGAGGAACAAGCGGATTATGAAACTTTAGGTCTCGGTTAGGATAAGTAGGATGTTTGTCAAGAAATCCTGGGACGAAATACATAATAAGACCATTTGGACATTTTATCTTGGGTCCCACAAGATGTTTTAGGTCCCCAGCATAAGCATCAGACGCATTTGATTTCTGGCTGGAGACCTTTCCCTGCAAAAGAGAGTTAATTTTTCTTAACCACCCACATCTTTAGGGGTGGCTTAGAAGCAATGAGTCTAAGTGCAGCATTTGAGAATTTTGGCTTTGGAGCCCTAGCAAATAGCCTTGTAGGAGGTGAATAATACTCATAAGAATAAGCAAAATAGTTCTTTGTCTTATGAACATAGGGGTTTGATGAAACACGCTCATATTCATAAGTTCGAGTATGGTTTCCTTGCAAAACATTGGTGTTAGGGTGACTCTGGTGAGTCCTCTGTATGTATGAAGCCTTTGGACCATATGAAGACTTTGGTCTGGGGTTTGTCTTCTTCCCTGGTGGTGTCATGATGACATTCACATGAAGTTTCTCAAGACAACTTTTGGGCACCCAGATCTTCTTCAAAGGTGGTCCATTCCCGTAGTTAGTACCAATATACCTGGCAAACACTTCACCATTCTGATTCTTAAATAGTTTGTAGTTTGCATCAAAGGATTCATTAATGATAATAGGGTTAGCACAAGTAAAGCCAGATAAGATAGATGGATCCATTGAAGGTTCCTTTGCAGCAACCCATGTGGTTTTGGGGTACTGCTCAGGCTTCCAGTATGAACCATCAACATTCATTTTCCTCTCGATCCCAACACCCTCTTTCCTAGGGTTTCGGTTCAGAATCTGTTTCTTGAGGACATCGCACAGTGTCTAATGCCCTTTGAGGCTTTTGTACATCCCTGTTTCAAGTAATGTCTTCAACCTGGCATTCTCATCAGCAATAGTACACTACAAGAAATATGTCAACTTGTGACCACCACTATTGGTCATTGAATGGTCATTGTTTTCCATTTGTGATCCTTTTGTGACCAAAAATAGAAGGTCAAAAGCTGGCCTTCGGAAACTGAAATTAACGACCTTTCTTCTGGAATGGTCGTAGATGTTTATGACCCAAAAAAAGGTCGTAGATTTAACGACCAATTAATTTGGTCACTAGCAATCCGATCACACCACGTCAGATCCACAGTGGCAAGCTAACGTGGTAGAGTTACGACCAAATGAAAAGGTCGTAAAATAGAATCAGCCTGGTCCATTTCAGCCGTCTACATGGGCCAAGCCCAATAATTCAGCCCATTTAATGTTTTTTACTCTTTATTTTGCTTATCTACATGGGCCTGGCCCAATAATTTGGCCTTTTATTTTCTGGGAATGGAGCCTTTTTTTGATGAATTTTTTTATAGTCCACTATTGTTTTGGGCCACAGCATTTTTAGTCTAGTTCAAATTTGGGCCTTGGCCTTTTTATTTTCTGTGATGCAGCCTTTTACAAACTTTTTTCTTATAGTCAACTCTTTTTTTAGGCCCGAGCCTTTTTAGTCTAATTCTTGTTTGGGCCTCGGCCTTTTTGCAGTCCAACTAAGTTTAATCCAAATAATATTCAGAAAATGCATAACTTCACAGGTTCATAACTTCACAGAAAAGGCATAGCTTCCAAACTGCCATCACAGGTTCAAACAGCCAAGTGCAAAATGCAAAATGCTCCCAAGTTCACAAGTGCTCCCAGGTTCACTTGCCAAGTGCAAAATGCAACAAACTGCATAAGTTCACGACCTACTATGACATAAGTTCACATGTTCAAAGACAAACTACAACAACAACAATTGAGACTACCAAAATGTAACCCAGGTCCAAAATGCAACACAGATTCACAAGTTCAAACTACTCATCCTGCTCGCAGGTTCAAACTACCTTAGCTCCAAAGAAAGCCATCAAGTGGGCTAACTTCTCATCCTGATCTTGAGACTTCTTGCGTAGCAGCTCAAGTTCCTTGTCGCGTGCAGCTTCAGCTTCTTCCGTCGTTATCTTGATTGCCACCAATTCTTCTCGCATCACTTCAGCTTGAAGCTTCGACCTCTCCAGCTTCTGCTCAAGATAACAAACATGAGCAGCCACAACATCAGTTGCCTTGCTAGAGTTGTTGCTAGATGATTGGAGCCCAACATTCCTGAGGAATGTGCTTTTCTTGACTTTGGTCTTGAGCACTTCTTCAACAATTTCAACAGTAGACTTTTGCTCTTCACCTTCTGGTACCGGCGCGTCCTTAATTTTTTCCATCTCAAGCTAGCATATGGAGGAAAATGATAGGCATTAGTGGGAGATCTATTTCACATTTTGCAAACCAATCCAAGCAAGAGAAACCAAACCAGCACACAAATGGATTATTTGAAGTAACCAAACCAGCACACAAAATCTATACATAGATATTTTAGTCAAGCTCAAATAGAAGAAGATGATGACTAGTAACTTGACAACATTATTTGACTAGTAACTTATGTGACCTGGAGACATGCAATTGGAACAATATGATCACGTCATTAAGCCTAGAATGGTGGTTCTATATAAGATGGCTTCCCGAGTGAGCCGATCATCAAACTAACATTCAGATCAAATTTCATCATATCATAAAAAATGCAACAAATAGCTATAACAAGGTCTAATATATTTGTTGAACTATCAAATAACATCAAAGCATGGAACATAGAGTGTGTTCTTGACATGAAACAGCATCAAAGCTGGCTGTGAATCAAACAGGGCTGAGGTTTCTAGACAAAAGTTTGAACTGGCTGGACAAAGCATGGAGTGACTTACTATAGCAGTCTTGACTAGCCCCGAAAACCCATGCTTCTTGCTATTCTGGTGGCCTTAAACAAGTCAACCGCAGACATCTCCTCACCCTTACGCTCTTCTTTCTGGAAAAAATTTCAACAAAAATCAAAATGTTATTCAGCAAGAATCAGAAATGTTATTCAACGAGGATCAAACGGTAAGGTCTCTAGAGAAAAGTTCTCATAGTGGCAAAAATGTGTGTTGTGTAGTGCCTCGAACTAGTTCTCTGATTGTACACGACTTTTTCTCGATTCATCTTGTTCGACACACAGGTTTCCTACAAAAAAGCATATTGTCAGCATGATCTAGCACTAGCATATCATGTGCAGAACATAAAGCAGCAAACAAAGCAGAGACAAACCTTATGTCTTGGGGTAGACCACATCTCCACCAGAGCTTGCCATTCACCGTCCGTCAGATCTGGCACTGGAGACTTGATGCTGACTCTGTTTGCTGCTACGGTATCAAAATACTTCTTCTTGATCTGATGGCGTCTGTTCTTTGAATTTTTCTGCAGAATATCTTTGCACGCGGTTTTGATGGTCTCCGAGTCCGTGTTCATCTCAAAATTTGCCTACAAAGACAGCAAACAAGGTAGGAACAATATTAGTGATCATGGATAGGTGCAACAGAAAATAGATAGCACATTAACTACGAAATAAGTAGCTTACATCAACTTTCCCAATGTAGTTCTCCAATAGACTAGCATTTTGGGTATAGCTTGAAGTGAGGAAGAATTGGCAGATGGCTTCTTGCAACGAGTCCACACTCAGAAGCAAGCTTTTCTGCCTGCAGAGGCTTCTCTGGATGCTTCATCCCTTCGGCAATATGGATAGGCACCTTGCTACCAAGCGACTTTGTGATTCTCTCTAGCCCTTTGCCCTTTCTAAGTCTAGTCTTGGTAGTCATTGCATCTGAAAATGAAATTGAACTCATAAATTAGAATAGAAATCGACAAATGAAGAAATCAAGAAAAGCATACAAGATCATTCCATTTGGAAAATGCACTAGTAAAAGAGAGCATTGCAAAGGTCAACTTGCCTGGTTGAAGCACAAGCTGTTGTTCTTCTTCACTGATGACAACGTTCCTATCAATAGAAGGTGCAACAAGGCTGAGGTCTATGTGGATAGTGCCTGCTTCATCTATGCAGATAGTTCCTCCTTCATCTAGGCAGACAGTGCTACTTCCATCCATGCGGAGAGTGGCTCCTTCATCCATGGGCAGCAACTCATCACCCATTTGCACCAAGGTCTCATAGTCCATGCACATCAGACTTTCCTGATAGTCCGTCGCACTCGCCATCTTTGCTTTACGCCTTGTGACTCTATCAGGGGCAGGTTCATCAGGTTCCAGGATCCACTTTTTTTGTCCTGGAGCTGGGGCCATCACCCTTCCTGGAGGCATTGCAGCAGATGTTTCTGAGCTCTTCTTCTTGCTGACTGTCTTCTTAACGCCAGGCCTCTTCGCCCTAGATTCCTTCAGTGCCTTGTATAAACAGCACGGAAAAAGCATTAGATCACAAGAGAAATATGTGAGCACAAGGAAACACATAAAATACAAGAACCCCAACCCTCCAAGCAAAGACAGAGTTTGCACCTTAACAGTCTTCTTCACTATGACATCATCCACTTCATCTCCATCAATAACTTCATCCTCCTTAGGATTGTACTCTCGGTCATCATTGATAACTCCACTACCTTCTTGAACTTCATTACTTCTACCTTCTTGTACATCATTTGTTTTCCTAATCATCGACGCTATTGCACCGATGCCAAGGGACTGGAACATCCGATTGTTCCTCATCATATTTCTAGCCCTAAACTTCTCGTACTCGGTGAGTCTTTGCATGATAAAGGAAACATAACTATTAGGTGAATGTTTGGAATGCATGGATAGCCAACCAAACATATCTTATGATATTTTATTATCATTTAATCCTAGTTATTCAGGTAAGGAAGGCTAACAGCACACATGCACAATTAAGCCAACTTATTCAGATTGCAGCAATACATTTCACTTAGCATATTAAGACACATATTTTATGAAACGGATAGTATAACCACAAGGAGCAAGTTGCATACCAACAGTTGGCCTCATGTTTGACCTTGTCCTCCTTGTCATGGATGATCTTGAGGTGGTGCTTGCAAAATAGAATAAACAACAATCAGATGCAATAGGGATAAAGTAAAATGTTGCACTTGTATCAATAAAGGAAAGCCTTTGGACCATCATGCACATACAATGATGTAGTGTTATTACTTAAGCAAACATGTAAGTGCACTAAACAAGCATGCATGTACACTAGAAAGATATGTACACTAAACAAGCAAGCAAGCGAAGTGCTACTGATAGAAACAAGCAAGCAATGAAGGAAATTGAAGAGAAGCAAGCAAGTACTATTGGTACAAACCTTAATTAATAAGCAAGCAAGTAGCTTCTTCTCCATGTGCTATTGATACAAGCAAGTACTGCTGATGGAGACCCTAATTAAGCATGTATGATAGCAAGCAACATGTATGTTAGCAAGCAAGCAACATGAACTAGTGAATTGGTGTCATGTACACATGCTTAGACAGTCTGACAGGAAGCTAGACGAGTATATCATGAGGACCTTCAAAACAACTAGATGTTGCCACTGGTAAAGCATGAAACAAAAGTACCTGCAGAAGTACAAAAGCAGATGAAAAAATTATTCTCAACTAATATTATGCTGCCTCTACACACCAAAAATGGCTACAAACTAGAAGACACACAAGTTAAGACATTTCGACAATTAGAATCAACTATGTATATTATAGCACCCAAAATTATCTAGCACCAATCTAGTATATATTAAAACTAGTCATACAGCCTTAACACACCAGGAATTCCAATACCACAATAAGTACTAAGCATTCTCTTGTTCACTGGAAAGAAGAACACAAGCTTCATGCGCATATCACAAAAGAAGAACACTGCTACAAACCCCAATACTGCTACTGATAGCAAAGTACTACAAGCAAAGTGCTACAAGCAATCAAGTACATGTTGATACAAACCCTAGTAGCAAGCAAGCAAAGTGCATAAGTGCTACTAATACAAGCAAGCAAGCATGGAAAGTGCTACTGATAGAAACAATCAAACTGCTACTGATAGAAACAAGTAAGCATGGAAGGAAATTGAATCATACAAGCAAGCAAGTACTGTTAATACAAACAAGCAAGCAAGTAGCTTCTTCTCCAAGTGCTACTGATACAAGCTAAGTAATTAAATCATACAGAAGCAACATGAACCAGAGGGGGATCTCCCTCTAACCTCATTCACTTCCTCATCCATCCCCATCCCCTAAAATCATGCACTTCCTCTAACATCATCCACTTCCTCATCCATCCCCATCCCCTAAAATCATGCACTTCCTCTCCATCAACATGAACCCTAAACCATGAGGGGGATCAAACAAACCACCAGGAGGTCCTAACCCTAGAATCACCAGGAGCTCCTAGATGAACACGAACAAGAACCACCAGGAGCTCCTAGATCGACCGAATCCTAACCCTAGATCGACTGAATCCTAACCCTAGATCGACCAGGAGGGGGATCTATCGAACC
>NC_041392.1:593092296-593128298 GCF_002162155.2 Triticum dicoccoides | reverse complement strand
ACACCGCGGCGCGGCGGGGCGGTGCAGAGGCGTGGCGTGGCAGCACGGAGCAGGGGAGGGAGTGGGAGTGGGTCAGCGTGGAGCAGGGAGGGGCGGCGTGGAGCAGGGTTCATCGGGGAGGGGAGGTGCGGGGTGTCAGGGCGGCACGGAGGAGGGGCGGCGCTAGGGTTGCGGAGTGGGTAATGGGGAGTGGAGGGGCGGGGCTAGGGTTACGGGGAAGGGAGGGGATCCCGCGTGTTAGTGGGAGAGGGAGTGGTGAGTCCCGCCTGGTAGTGGGAGAGGGAATGGAGGGAGTGGATGGAAATTTTGGTGAATGTAAATTTTTGGTGTGGGAGGGAAATTCTTTTGGGTTTGGGGGCAGAAAATTTTAGGTTTTTTAATACTTTGTAGAAATCATGGTTAAAATCATACCGAATAGGTCAATAAAACACCGGTATTGCAAGTTTAGTATTTTTTCTAGTTGGTAGGCCACATTTGATGATGTGACGCGAAGGTCTCCCATTTTTTTTATTTTTTTTGAATTTTTTACAGTGTTTTCAAAAACCGGCCGATTTCGTTGCGGCGGCCGTCCGTGGCCAGGGTTTGAGTCATGCCAACCTGTTGTCGATTCTGTGATGAAATGCCTACCTATGAAGCTAAAAAGGATTTTTTAGAGAAAATAATGGGCAAGCTATGGAGGACCCGCAGTTCAAATTCTAGCCGGTTCCAGCTAAATCGGCCAAAGGTTGTCTAAAATGGCCGGAAGTAGCTATGATGGTCAGAAAAGCATGATTTTTGGCGACCGTCCGTAAAATAGGGTCTAATTTCGGATATATATGGAATGGCACCATTTGGGGTGACCCTCCTTGTAGCCGCTTCACGAAAAACACATGTTTTTAGCATTCAAAAAAGGAAAAACGGTTTTTTGTGAAAAAAGTTGGAACCTAGCTTTGGCAACATTGTTTGCCATCACAAGATAGAGCATGCGCCAAATTTGGGCATATTATCAAAAACTGTTCAACGAATGCGGCCATATCATTGCTAGTTTGGCTTGAAAGCCATGAATCTTCGTTCATGGTAGGTCGTTTTTGAGGACACCTTTTCAAAAAAACACCAGTATTGCAAGTTTATTATTTTTGCTAGTTGGTAGGCCACATTTGATGATGTGACGCAGAGGTCTCCCTTTTTTTTTGATTTTTTTGAATTTTTTACGGTGCTTTCAAAAACCGGCTGATTTCGTCGCGGCGGCCGTCCGTGGCTAGGGTTTGAGTGAAGGAAATATTCCCTAGAGGCAATAATAAAGTTATTATTTATTTCCTTATATCATGATAAATATTTATTATTCGTGCTAGAATTGTATTAACCGGAAACATAATACATGTGTGAATACATAGACAAACAGAGTGTCACTAGTATGCCTCTACTTGACTAGCTCGTTAATCAAAGATGGTTATGTTTCCTAACCATGGACAAAGAGTTGTTATTTGATTAACGGGATCACATCATTAGGTGAATGATCTGATTGACATGACCCATTCCATTAGCTTAGCACCCGATCGTTTAGTATGTTGCTATTGCTTTCTTCATGACTTATACATGTTCCTATGACTATGAGATTATGCAACTCCCGTTTGCCAGAGGAACACTTTGTGTGCTACCAAATGTCACAACGTAACTGGGTGATTATAAAGGTGCTCTACAGGTGTCTCCAAAGGTACATGTTGGGTTGGCGTATTTCGAGACTAGGATATGTCACTCCGATTGTCGGAGAGGTATCTCTGGGCCCTCTCGGTAATGCACATCACATAAAGCCTTGCAAGCATTGCAACTAATGAGTTAGTTGTGAGATGATGTATTACGGAACGAGTAAAGAGACTTGCCGGTAACGAGATTGAACTAGGTATTGAGATACCGACGATCGAATCTCGGGCAAGTAACATACTGATGACAAAGGGAACAACGAATGTTGTTATGCGGTCTGACCGATAAAGATCTTCATAGAATATGTAGGAGCCAATATGAGCATCCAGGTTCCGCTATTGGTTATTGACCGGAGACATGTCTCGGTCATGTCTACATTGTTCTCGAACCGTAGGGTCCACACGCTTAAGGTTTCGATGACAGTTATATTATGAGTTTTGATGTACCGAAGGAGTTCGGAGTCCCGGATGAGATCGGGGACATGACGAGGAGTCTCTAAATGGTCGAGATGTAAAGATCGATATATTGGACGACTATATTCGGACATCGGAAAGGTTCCGAGTGATTCGGGTATTTTTCGGAGTACCGGAGAGTTACGGGAATTCGCCAGGGAGTATATGGGCCTTATTGGGCCATACAGGAATAGAGGAGAGAGGCCAAAAGGAAGGAGGCCTGCGCCCCCCCTCTGGTCCGAATTGGACAAGGGGCGCAGCCCCCATTTCCTTTTTCCTCTCCCCCTCTTTCCCCTTCTCCTACTCCAACAAGGAAGGAAGGAGTCCTACTCCCAGTGGGAGTAGGACTCGCCTTGGCGCGCCCCCTTCTAGGCCAGCCGCCCCCTCCCCCTTGCTCCTTTATATACGGGGGCAGGCGGGCACCTCTAGACACACAAGTTGATCTTCGTGATCATTCCTTAGCCGTGTGCGGTGCCCCCCTCCACCATATTCCACCTCGGTCATATTGTAGCGGTGCTTAGGCGAAGCCCTGCGATGGTAGAACATCAAAGTCGTCACCACGCCGTCGTGCTGACGGAACTCCTCCCCGACGCTTTGCTGGATCGGAGCCCGGGGATCGTCATCGAGCTGAACGTGTGCCAAGAACTCGGAGGTGCCGGAGTAACGGTGCTTGGATCGGTCAGATCGTGAAGACGTACGACTACATCAACCGCGTTGTCACAACACTTCCGCTGTCGGTCTACAAGGGTACGTAGATCACACTCTCCCGTCTCGTTGCTATGCATCACCATGATCTTGCATGTGCGTAGGATTTTTTTTGAAATTACTACGTTCCCCAACAGTGGCATCCGAGCCTAGGTTTTATGTGTTGATGTTATATGCACGAGTAGGACACAAGTGAGTTGTGGGCGATATAAGTCATACTGCTTACCAGCATGTCATACTTCGGTTCGGCGGTATTGTTGGACGAAGCGGCCCAGACCGACATTACGCGTACGCTTACGCGAGACCGGTTCTCCCGACGTGCTTTGCACAAAGGTGGCTAGCGGGTGATAGTTTCTCCAACTTTAGTTGAACCGAGTGTGGCTACGCCCGGTCCTTGCGAAGGTTAAAACAGCACCAACTTGACAAACTATCGTTGTGGTTTTGATGCGTAGGTAAGATTGGTTCTTGCTTAAGCCCGTAGCAGCCACGTAAAACTTGCAACAACAAAGTAGAGGACGTCTAACTTGTTTTTGCAGGGCATGTTGTGATGTGATATGGTCAAGACATGATGCTAAATTTTATTGTATGAGATGATCATGTTTTGTAACCGAGTTATCGGCAACTGGCAGGAGCCATATGGTTGTCGCTTTGTTGTATACAATGCAATCGCGCTGTAATGCTTTACTTTATCACTAAGTGGTAGCGATAGTCGTGGAAGCATAAGATTAGCGAGACGACAACGATGCTACGATGGAGATCAAGGTGTCGCGCCGATGACGATGGTGATCACGACGGTGCTTCGAAGATGGAGATCACAAGCACAAGATGATGATGGCCATATCATATCACTTATATTGATTGCATCTGATGTTTATCTTTTATGCATCTTATCTTGCTTAGATTGACGATAGCATTATAAGATGATCTCTCACTAATTATCAAGAAGTGTTCTCCCTAAGTATGCACCGTTGCGAAAGTTCTTCGTGCTGAGGCACCACATGATGATCGGGTGTGATAGGCTCTACGTTCAAATACAACGGGTGCAAAACAGTTGCACACGCGGAATACTCAGGTTATACTTGACGAGCCAAGCATATACAGATATGGCCTTGGAACACGGAGACCGAAAGGTCGAGCGTGAATCATATAGTAGATATGATCAACATAGTGATGTTCACAAATGAAACTACTCCATCTCACGTGATGATCGGACATGGTTTAGTTGATTTGGATCACGTAATCACTTAGAGGATTAGAGGGATGTCTATCTAAGTGGGAGTTCTTAAGTAATATGATTAATTGAACTTAAATTTATCATGAACTTAGTCCTAGTAGTATTTTGCAAATTATGTTGTAGATCAATAGCTTGCGTTGTTGCTTCCCTGTGTTTATTTTGATATGTTCCTAGAGAAAATAGTGTTGAAAGATGTTAGTAGCAATGATGCGGATTGGATCCGTGATCTGAGGTTTATCCTCATTGCTGCACAGAAGAATTATGTCCTTGATGCATCGCTAGGTAACGGACCTATTGCAGGAGCAGATGCAGACGTTATGAACGTTTGGCTAGATCAATATGATGACTACTTGATAGTTTAGTGCACCATGCTTAATGGCTAAGAATCGGGACTTCAAAGACGTTTTGAACGTCATGGAGCATATGAGATGTTCCAGGAGTTGAAGTTAATATTTCAAGCAAATACCCGAGTTGAGAGATATGAAGTCTCCAACAAGTTCTATAGCTAAAAGATGGAGGAGAATCGCTCAACTAGTGAGCATGTGACCAGATTGTCTGAGTACTACAATCGCTTGAATCAAGTGGGAGTTAATCTTCCAAATAAGATAGTGATTGACAGAATTCTCTAGTCACCATCACCAAGTTAGTAGAACTTCATGATGAACTATGATATGCAAGGGATAATGGAAACGATTCCCAAGCTCTTCGTAATGCGGAAATTGACGAAGGTAGAAATCGAGAAAAACATCAAGTGTTGATGGTAGACAAGACCACTAGTTTCAAGAAAAGGGAAGAGGGAAGAAGGGGAACTTCAAGAAGAATAGCAAGCAAGTTGTTGCTCAAGTGAAGAAGCCCAAGTCTGGTCCTAAGCCTGAGACTAAGTGTTTCTACTGCAAAGGGACTGGTCACTGGAAGTGGAACTACCCCAAGTGATTGGCATATAAGAAGGATGGCAAAGTGAACATAAGTATATTTGATATACATGTTATTGATGTGTACTTTACTAGTGTTTATAGCAACCCCTCAGTATTTGATACTAGTTCAGTTGCTAAGATTAGTAACTCGAAACGGGAGTTGCAGAATAAACAGAGACTAGTTAAGGGTGAAGTGATGATGTGTGTTGGAAGTGGTTCCAAGATTGATATGATCATCATCGCACACTCCCTATACTTCGGGATTAGTGTTGAACCTGAATAAGTGTTATTTGGTGTTTGCGTTAAGCATGAATATGATTTGATCATGTTTATTGTAATACAGTTATTCATTTAAGTAAGAGAATAAATTGTTGTTCTATTTACAAGAATAAAACCTTATATGGTTACACACCCAATGAAAATAGTTCGTTGGATATCGATCGTAGTGATACACATAATCATAATATTGAAACCAAAAGATGCAAAGTTAATAATGATAGTGCAACTTATTTGTAGCACTGCCGTTTAGGTCATATTTGTGTAAAGCGCATGAAGAAACTCCATCTGATGGGATTTTGGAATCACTTGATTATGAATCACTTGATGCTTGCGAACCATGCCTCATGGGCAAGACGACTAAGACTCCGTTCTCCGGAGCGAGCAACTGACTTATTGGAAATAATACATACTGATGTATGCGGTCCGATGAGTGTTAGGGCTCACCGTAAGTATCGTTATTTTCTGAACTTCACAGATGATTTGAGCAGATATGGGTATATCTACTTGATGAAACATAAGTCTGAAACATTTGAAAAGTTCAAAGAATTTCAGAGTGAAGTGGAAAATCATCGCGACAAGAAAATAAAGTTTCTACGATCTGATCGCGGAGACAAATATTTGAGTTACGAGTTTGGTCTTCAATTAAAACAATGTGGAATAGTTTCACAAACTCATGCCACATGGAACACCACAGCATAATGGTGTGTCCGAACGTCATAACCGTACTTTATTGGATATAGTGCAATCTATGATGTCTCTTACCGATCTACCACTATCGTTTTGGGGTTATGCATTAGAGACAGCTGCATTCACGTTAAAAGGGCACCATCTAAATCTGTTGAGACGACACCATATGAACTATGGTTTGGCAAGAAACCAAAGTTGTCGTTTCTTAAAGTTTGGGGTTGCAATGCTTATGTGAAAAAGTTTCATCCTGATAAGCTCAAACCCAAATCGGAAAAGTGTGTCTTCATAGGATACCCATAAAGTTATTGTTGGGTACACCTTCTATCACAGATCCAAAGGCAAGACATTCGTTGCTAAGAATGGATCCTTTCTAGAGAAGGAGGTTCTCTCTAAAGAAATGAGTGGGAGGAAAGTAGAACTTGATAAGGTAATTGTACCTTCTCCCTTATTGGAAAGTAGTTCATCATAGAAATCTGTTCCTGTGACTACTACACCAATTAGTGAGGAAGCTAATGATGATGATCATGTAACTTGAGATCAAGTTACTACCGAATCTCGTAGGTAAACCAGAGTGAGATCCGCACCAGAGTGGTACGGTAATCCTGTTCTGGAGGTCACGCTACTTGACCATGACGAACCTACGAACTATGAAGAAGCGATGGTGAGCCCAGATTCCGCAAAATGGCTTGAGGCCATGAAATCTGAGATGGGATCCATGTATGAGAACAAAGTATGGACTTTGGTTGACTTGCCCAATGATTGGCAAGCAATTGAGAATAAATGGATCTTCAAGAGGAAGACGGATGCTGATAGTAGTGTTACTATCTACAAAGCTAGAATTGTCGCAAAAGGTTTTGGACAAGTTCAAGGTGTTGACTACGATGAGAGTTTCTCACTCGTATCTATGCTTAAGTCTGTCCGAATCATGTTAACAATTACCGCATTTTATGAAATCTGGCAAATGGATAAACAAAACTGCATTCCTTAATAGATTTATTAAAGAAGAGTTGTATATGATACAACCAGAAGGTTTTGTCAATCCTAAAGGTGCTAACAAAATATGCAAGCTCCAACGATCCATATATGGACTGGTGCAAGCATCTCGGAGTTGGAATATACGCTTTGATAAGTTAATCAAAGCATATAGTTTTATACAGACTTGCGATGAAGCCTGTATTTACAAGAAAGTGAGTGGGAGCACTACAACATTTCTGATAAGTATATGTGAATGACATATTGTTGATCGGAAATAATGTAGAATTATTCTGCAAAGCATAAAGGAGTGTTTGAAAGGAATTTTCCAAAGAAAGACCTCGGTGAAGCTGCTGAAATATTGAACATCAAGATCTATAGAGATAGATCAAGACACTTGATAAGTTTTTTTCAATGAGTACATACCTTGACAAGATTTTGAAGTAGTTCAAAATAGAACAGTCAAAGAAAGAGTTCTTGTCTGTGTTACAAGGTGTGAAATTGAGTAAGACTCAAAACCCGACCACGATAGAAGATAGAAAGAGAATGAAAGTCATTCCCTATGCCTCAGCCATAGGTTCTATAAAGTATGCCATGCTATGTACCAGATCTACTGTATACCCTACACTGATTTTGGCAAGGTAGTACAATAGTGATCTAGGAGTAGATCACTGGACAGCGGGCAAAATTATCCTTAGTGGAATAAGGACATGTTTCTCGATCATGGAGGTGACAAAAAGGTTCGTCGTAAAGGGTTACGTCGATGCAAGTTTTGACACTAATCCAGATGACTCTAAGTCTCAATCTGAATACATATTGAAAGTGGGAGCAATTAGCTAGAGTAGCTCTGTGCAGAGCATTGATGACATAGAAATTTGCAAAATACATACGGATCTGAATGTGGCAGACCCGTTGACTAAACTTCTCTCACAAGCAAAACATGATCACACCTTAGTACTCTTTGGGTGTTAATCGCATAGCGATATGAACTAGATTACTGAATCTAGTAAACCCTTTGGGTGTTGGTCACATGAAGATGTGAACTAATCACATAAAGATGTGAACTATTAGTGTTAAATCACATGGTGATGTGAACTAGATTATTGACTCTAGTGCAAGTGGGAGACTGAAGGAAATATGCCCTAGAGGCAATAATAAAGTTATTATTTATTTCCATATATCATGATAAATGTTTATTATTCATGCTAGAATTGTATTAACCGGAAACATAATACATGTGTGAATACATAGACAAACAGAGTGTCACTAGTATGCCTCTACTTGACTAGCTCGTTAATCAAAGATGGTTATGTTTCCTAACCATGCACAAAGTGTTGTTATTTGATTAACGGGATCACATCATTAGGTGAATGATCTGATTGACATGACCCATTCCATTAGCTTAGCACCCGATCGTTTAGTATGTTGCTATTTCTTTCTTCATGACTTATACATGTTCCTATGACTATGAGATTATGCAACTCCCGTTTGCCGGAGGAACACTTTGTGTGCTACCAAATGTCACAACGTAACTGGGTGATTATAAAGGTGCTCTACAGGTGTCTCCAAAGGTACATGTTGGGTTGGCGTATTTTGAGACTAGGATTTCTCACTCCGATTGTCGGAGAGGTATCTCTGGGCCCTCTCGGTAATGCACATCACATAAAGCCTTGCAAGCATTGCAACTAATGAGTTAGTTGTGAGATGATGTATTACGGAACGAGTAAAGAGACTTGCCGGTAACGAGATTGAACTAGGTATTGAGATACCGACGATCGAATCTCGGGCAAGTAACATACTGATGACAAAGGGAACAACGTATGTTGTTATGCGGTCTGACCGATAAAGATCTTCGTAGAATATGTAGGAGCCAATATGAGCATCCAGGTTCTGCTATTGGTTATTGACCGGAGACATGTCTCGGTCATGTCTACATTGTTCTCGAACCGTAGGGTCCGCACGCTTAAGGTTTCGATGACAGTTATATTATGAGTTTTGATGTACCGAAGGAGTTCGGAGTCCCGGATGAGATCGGGTACATGACGAGGAGTCTCGAAATGGTCGAGATGTAAAGATCGATATATTGGACGACTATATTCGGACATCAGAAAGGTTTCGAGTGATTCGGGTATTTTTCGGAGTACCGGAGAGTTATGGGAATTCGCCGGGGAGTATATGGGCCTTATTGGGCCATACAGGAATAGAGGAGAGGCGCAAAAAGGAAGGAGGCATGCGCCCCCCCTCTGGTCCGAATTGGACAAGGGGCGCAACCCCCATTTCCTTTTTCCTCCCCCCCTCTTTCCCCTTCTCCTACTCCAACAAGGAAGGAAGGAGTCCTACTCCCAGTGGGAGTAGGACTCCCCTTGGCGCGCCCCCTTCTAGGCCAGCCGCCCCCTCCCCCTTGCTCCTTTATATACGGGGGCAGGGGGCACCTCTAGACACACAAGTTGATCTTTGTGATCGTTCCTTAGCCGTGTGCGGTGCCCCCTCCACCATATTCCACCTCGGTCATATTGTAGCGGTGCTTAGGCGAAGCCCTGCGACGGTAGAACATCAAAATCGTCACCACGCCGTCGTGCTGACGGAACTCCTCCCCGACGCTTTGCTGGATTGGAGCCCGGGGATCATCATCGAGCTGAACGTGTGCCAAGAACTCGGAGGTGCCGGAGTAACGGTGCTTGGATCGGTCGGATCGTGAAGACGTACGACTACATCAACCGCGTTGACACAATGCTTCCGCTGTCGGTCTACAAGGGTACGTAGATCACACTCTCCCCTCTCGTTGCTATGCATCACCATGATCTTGCGTGTGCGTAGGAATTTTTTTGAAATTACTACGTTCCCCAACATTGAGTCGTGCCAACATGTTGTCGATTCTGTGATGAAATGCCTACCTGTGGAGCTAAAAAGGATTTTTAGCGAAAATAACGGGCAAGCTATGGAGGACCCGCAGTTCAAATTCCAGCTGGTTCCAGCTGAATCGTCGAAGGTTGTCTGAATGGCCGGGAGTAGCTACGAGGGTCGGAAAAGCATGATTTTTGGCGATTGTTCGTAAAATAGGGTCTACTTTCAGATAGACATGGAATGGCGCCGTTTTGGGGTGACCCTCCTTGTAGCCGCTTCATGAAAAACGCATGTTTTTAGCATTCAAAAAATGAAAACGGTTTTTTTGTGAAACAAGTTGGAACCTAGCTTTGGCAACATTGTTTGCCATCACAAGATGGAGGCATGCGCCAAATTTGCACATATTATCAAAAACTATTCAACGAGTGCGGCCATATCGTTGCTAGTTTGGCTTGAAAGCCATGAATCTTTGTTTATGGTAGGTCATTTTTGAGAACACCTTTTCAAAAAAACACCGGCATTGCAAGTTTAGTATTTTTTTTCTAGTTGGTAGGCCACATTTGATGATGTGCCGTGGAGGTCTCACATTTTTGGATTTTTTTGAATTTTTCTATGGTGTTTTCAAAATCCAGCCGATTTCATCGCGGCGGCCGTCCGTGGCTAGGGTTTGAGTCATGCCAACCTGTTGCTGATTCTATGATGAAATGCCTACCTGTGAAGCTAAAAAGGATTTTTAGCAAAAATAACGGGCAAGCTATGGAGGACCCGCAGTTCAAATTTGTAGCAGCCACACCTCAAACAGTCTGACCTCTGTGCATTAGTGTCATCCCTGGATCAGTAATGCTGACACGCACAGTACTTGAAGGATTTATAACAGAGTAGCAATCACACACTTATTACATCGAGTGTCTCAAAAGAGAACTTATTAAAAATAATATGTCTTAAGGCCATCTAATAATGATAACAGCGGAAGGCTTGGAAGATAAGTGAGTCCATCAACTCCAATGGCATCACTGAGTATAGAACCACGATCTAAGGCTCCTTATTCGTTGTCTGAAAAGTCTGCAACATGAACGTTGCAGCCCGAAAACGAGTCAGCATATGGAATATTCTGGCAATGTAACACATAGAGAGTAGTGAACATAAATAGGCTATACTACATGCATGTATGGCTGGTGGAAAGCTCTATGGTTATAGTTTTGCGTAAAGCAAGTTTTTCCCTACTGCAAAGGAATAAATTTTATTTAACTATCATGGTGTTTGTTAAACATTGAGAGTGTAGACACCCTCTCAATCCCAATTACACATTATCACTAAAACCCAACAAAATTAATTAAAGTCACATGATGAGATTCACATGATAATCCAAGTACTAGATACTCAAGACGTCCATAACCGGGGACACGGCTAACCATGATTAGTTTATACACTCTGCAGAGGTTTGCGCACTTTTCCCCACAAAACTCGATCTCCTCCGTTGGGATTGTCGCACTACATGGTGTTTGAGAAACGGATGACCAAGACATAGTCTTTCAGAAGCGCTAGCACCTTACGATCGGGTAGACCGTTACACCTACTTTCCCCTACATCTGCTAGTCTACCACTTTAAGAGTTCACACCACTTAATCAACTATGCTAGAGCCCATAGTAGCTTGTGGCTGCACACGGAAGTTTCTAGTATGAATAATCTCATGATCCCTTTGAGCCTGGGTGGCGGTCCAGAAGGAAAAACAGGCAATCGCTGGAATAACCAGGTGCCTCAATCCACCCAGATGTGTGTTAAAGTTGCCATCTTAAGTTTAACCATTAAGTAAACAATCTCACATCTGTCATGGATACACTCACCCAATCCACGTCTACTAGCATAGCATGGCATAAGAAAACGTAGAAGTAACTCCCAGGGTTTGATAATAAAACAGGTAATAGGTACGACCTCATCTACTTCCCAAAACCCACATATTAATCAGATCCTATTTATGCAATGGTTTGAGGATTGATCTAATGCAATAAAACTGGGTAGTAAGAGGTATGATCAAAGTGTTACTTGCCTTATTGATGATCCGTGAAACCTAGAGATTTGAAGTAACAAGCGGTGCACTCCGGGTACTCTATCGCAAACAAACAAACAAGCATACAATAAGTACTCATCTAATGCATAGGTAAAACTCAAATAAGAGATCTAACCAGAAAGTTCAACTTAAGAACTCCAGTTTGCAAAAAGAAACAGATCGAACGAAACCAAGAAAATCAAACGGCGAAAGAAACAAGCTTCGATAACTAATCTGGACCTAAGTCAAAATTGACAGAAGCAAAACTTGTTTGAGTAGGTTAAACGGAAAGAGGGTTTTGAGACGAAACTCTAGGCGCTTGAATCACCTGATTCCGATAAACGAGCAAAAAGTTATACTAAAACGAAAATCGGATCAAAAATCGCGATCAGAAATAATCGCGGAAAATCCAAGGAAAAAAGAAAACTGACGAACAGATTAACGAACAAACGTTCATTATCTGAAACTAAATGATGAACTCGTGCGTTAAAACGAACGAACGAGCGAACGCAAACTAAAAAAACAAAACCGAAAAAAACCGATCTAAGGTTTTAAAAAAAACGAGCGAAAACCGGGCGGTTTTCTCGAGGTAGCCGGCGGCGGCGGTGGTGGTCAACCTCGGCGGAGGGACGGCAGTGGCGGGGCGGCTCCGGCGTCGGGCAGGGGCTCCGATAGGCAGCGGGGTCGGTGGCGGAGCGGCTCCGGGCGGCGGCGTCGGCGGCGGCGCTAGGGTTTGGGGCGGCGGGGCGGCTCGGGATGGGCTACGGGGTCGGCCTTCCCGGCTTATAAGGGCCTGCCGGGCCAGAGTCCTAGTCGGACACGGCCCGGTTAGGTCGGTTCGTTTGTTTTTTGGTTTTTTTTAAATAATTTCGCGCAGAAAAACAAATGAAGGAAATACTAAACGGACTCCAAAAATCCCGAAATAAATTTTCCCCGACTTCTAAAATCAAGCCGGACAAGATGAACATTTATTTGGGGCCCAAATGCAATTTTGAAAAATGTGTATTTTTTCTTAACTCAAATAAAATAGCGAGAAAACTCCAAAATAAAATTTTATTTGATTTTTTATTAAATCCTTAATATTTCTTTATTTTGGGAAAGTCATTTTATTCCCTCCCTCTTATTTTTATAATTTAAATAATTGAAGATAAAATAAATAAAATCAAATGATCCTATTTTCAATATTTGAGAAACCCCAAATATGAAAATAACGAAATCCTCAACTCTCTCCATGGGTCCTTGAGTTGCATAGGATTTCTAGGATCTAGCAAAAATGCAATAAAATATGATATGCAATGATGATATAATGTATAACATTCCAAATTGAAAATTTGGGATGTTACAAACCTACCCCCCTTGAGATGAATCTCGCCCTCGAGATTTGGGTTGGCTAGCAAATAGGTGAGGGTGGTCCTTCCGTAGATCTTCCTCTCGTTCCCATGTGGCTTCATCCTCGGTATGGTGGCTCCACTGAACTTTGCAAAACTTGATAACCTTGCTGCAGGTGACTCGGCTGGCATACTCGAGAATCTTGACTGGTTTCTCCTCACAAGTCAAATCACTATCCAACTGAATCGCTTCCAGCGGCACTGTATCTCTCAGCGGTATATCCGCCATCTCTGCGTGGCACTTCTTCAACTGGGAAACGTGGAACACATCGTGAACTCTCGACAATCCCTCAGGCAGTTCCAATTTATAAGCAACTTCTCCCATGCATTCCAAAACTTTGTATGGTCCCACAAAGCGTGGCGCTAGCTTTCCCTTAACTCCAAAGCGCTTAGCTCCTCGAAGTGGAGATACACGAAGATAAACTCTATCTCCGGCTTCGTAAACTGTCTCCTTGTGTTTAGAATCTGCATAGCTCTTCTGCCTGGACTGGGCTACCTTGAGCCTATCGCGAATCAACTTCACCTTTTGTTCAGACTCCTTGATCAAATCTGGTCCAAACAACTGGCGGTCTCCAACTTCATCCCACGACAATGGTGTTCTGCACCGTCTTCCGTACAAGTCTTCAAAAGGGGCCATCTTCAAACTGGATTGATAACTATTGTTGTAAGAGAACTCCGCATATGGCAAGTTGTCATCCCAACTAGATCCATAATCTAGCGCACAAGCTCTCAGCATATCCTCCAAAATCTGATTGACTCTCTCGGTCTGTCCATCGGTCTGCGGATGAAAAGTTGCACTGAACTCTAGCATGGTACCCAAAGATTCGTGCAACTGATTCCAGAACTTTGAGGTAAACTGGGTTCCTCTATCTGATACAATGCTCCTCGGAACTCCATGCAGACATACGATCCTGGTCATGTATATCTTTCCCAACTTTGCGCTGGTGTAAGTGGTCTTCACTGGGATGAAATGAGCTAACTTTGTCAAGCGATCGACTACAACCCATATCGAGTCGTAGCCTGAGCTGGTCCTGGGTAATCCCGTGATAAAATCCATGCCTAGCTTATCCCACTTCCATTCGGGTATCGACAATGGTTGTAGCAATCCTGCTGGCTTCTGATGCTCTTCCTTTACACTCTGACATACATCAGAAACTTCTACATACTCTGCAATATCCTTCTCCGGGTCATTGGGCACATAAACGCGGTCCTCAAACCATAAGGTATCGTGTTCATCCTCACGAAATCCTTTAACTTTTCCCTTGCTCATCTTTTCCTTTATGGTGGAAATCTCCTTGTCGGTCTTCTGAGCTTCTTTGATCTTATCCATCAGAGTAGACTGAATCTCCAATGCTGCTACATAGCCTCTCGGAACTATCTCCAAACATAGCTCACGAAGATCCTCGGCTAACTCCTTTGGTAACTCTCCGGTCATTAGTGTGTTGACATGGCTCTTGCGGCTCAATGTGTTAGCTACTACGTTAGCCTTTCCGGGATGATAATGTAATCTCATATCATAATCCTTGATGAGCTCCAACCATCTCCTTTGCCTGAGATTCAACTCCTTCTGCGTGAAGATGTACTCCAAACTCTTGTGATCCGTGTACACCTCACAATGGTTTCCGATGAGAAAATGTCTCCATGTCTTTAAGGTGTGCACTACGGCTGCTAACTCCAAGTCATGCGTAGCATAATTCAACTCATGGGGCTTAAGCTGTCGTGAGGCATATGAAACAACTCTTCCCTCCTTCATAAGCACTTCTCCAAGTCCTCGACGTGAAGCGTCGCAATATACCTCATAATCCTTGCGCTGATCTGGCAGAATCAATACCGGCGAGGTAACCAAACGTTTCTTCAACTCCTGGAAACTGGCCTCACATTCCTTAGTCCATTTGAACTTGGTATCCTTCTTCAACAACTCAGTCTAGGTTTTGCAATCTTCGAAAAAATTTCAATGAATCACCGGTAGTATCCTGCGAGTCCAAGAAAACTCCGGATCTCTCCAACTGTTGTTGGGGCTTCCCAATTTGTCACAGTGACAACCTTGGTGGCATCTACTACTATTCTTTCTCCGTATATAACATGTCCAAGGAACCCAACTTCCTTCAACCAAAACTCACATTTGCTGAACTTGGTGTATAGCTGATGTTCTCTGAGCTTACCAAGTACCAAACGCAAATGTTCTTTATGTTCTTCTTCATTCTTCGAGTAAACCAGAATATCATCAATGAATACTATGCCGAACTTATCCAAAAACTCCATAAACACCTTGTTCATCATCTTCATAAAATAAGCAGGTGCGTTAGTCAGACCAAATGACATAACGGTATACTCATATAGCCCATACCTTGTGGTAAAAGTTGTCTTAGGTATGTCCTGCTCCCGAATCTTCAACTGGTGGTATCCTGATTGCAAATTGATCTTGGAAAATACTTTAGCTCCTTGCAATTGGTCAAACAAATCATTGATCATCGGCAGTGGGTACTTATTCTTGATCGTCACCTCATACAATCCTCGATAATCAACAACCATCCTTAACGACCCATCCTTTTTTTCCACTAGAAGTACTGGTGATCCCCAAGGTGACGAACTTGGGTGAATATATCCCTTTTCCAGTAACTCTTTAATCTTCTTCTTAATCTCCACCAATTCCTTTGTAGGCATTCTATATGGTCTCTTAGATATTGGTTCTGTGCCTGGCAAAAGCTCAATCAAAAACTCAATGTCTCTATCCGGTGGCATGCCTGACAACTCTTCTGGAAATACATCCGGAAAATCCATTAACACCGTTACCTCCTCCTGTACAACTCCTGATAAGGAATTTACTTGAGTCCTATTCGGCACATGCCTTGATACATACTTGATCCTTCTTCCCTCTGGGGTGGTAAGCAAAATCAACTTACTGGCGCAATCGATGTTTCCTCCATACATAGATAGCCAATCCATACCCAGAATTACATCCAAACCTTGCGATTCCAAAATGATTAAATCCGAGGGAAACACATGCCTACCTATACTCAATGGCACTTGGAAACATCCTCTACTGGCCATATACTCCGCTCCTAGTGAGCTTACTAACATAGGTGTTCTAAGAACCTTGGTGGGCAGTTTATACGTATCCACGAATCCCCTTGATATGTATGAATGCGATGCTCCGGTATCAAAAAGAAAGATTGCAGTAAAAGACTTAACCAAAACTTACCGATTACTGCATCTAGCTAGGCTTCAACCTCCTCCATGTTAACGTGGTTCACCTGTCCCCTGTTGAAAGGGTTTAGCTTCTTCCCAGAGCTTCCATTGCCACTTCCATTCTGGGCTCAGGACATTCATTGGCATAATGTCCTGTCTTCTGACACTTATAACAAGTGACTTGACTCAGGTCTCTCTTGGCTGGGGTTGATGGGTTGGTACGATTCTGACCGAAGCTTCCCCCATTCCCATTACCATTCTTGGGGCCATTATGATTATGCGAACTCCCTCCTCCATGGGTATGCTAAAAATGTCCTCCCGATTTCGGGGTAAAACGTGGCTTCTACTGAGCTCCTGAATTGTATTTCCCTTGTCCATACTTCCTCTTGCGGTTCTCAATCTGTTGCTGCTTCCTTCAATCTTATAAGAGCACGATCTACCAACTCCTGGTAGTTGTTGAAAGTTTCTACCATCAACTGCATGCTCAACTCATCATCCAGTCCTTCCAGAAACTTTCCTGCTTAGCTGCATCTGCAGCAACGTCATCCGGGTCATAACGGGCTAACTTACTGAAGTCATCCACGTATTGGCCAACTGTCCGTCCTCCTTGGTGCAAGTTGCGAAACTCACACTTCTTCAAGGCCATAGCTCCTGCTGAAACATGGGCAGTACGGAAAGCTTGCTGAAACTGATCCCATGTGACAGTGTCTATAGGATAAGTGGCTGTGAAATTCTCCCACCATGATGCTGCGGGTCCTTCAAGCTGATGTGCGGCAAAACGCACCTTTTCCGCATCTGTGCATCCTGTTGTGCTCAATTCCCTCCATGTCTTGCAGAGCCAATCATCTGCCACTATCAGCTCGGTGCTACTGGAGAACACCGGCGGATTTAGTCTAAGGAAACGGGTTAAGTGATCAACAGGTGGTGGTGGGTTGTTGTTGTTGTTGTTGTTCCCCTGATTCTGATTCTGGACTAGCAACTGCATTAATGCATTCTGCTGTTGGATCAACTGAGTGAGCTTCGGTGGGAAAGCAAATCCATTGTCATGTCTCGGAGGCATCTGAGGGTTTAGAAAAGATGAGGATATAGAATAGATTGAGGTCTAGAGAGAAAACACTACCCATATGCACATGAGGCAAATGCAAACAAAATCACTTCATTCAATTCAAACAAGGGCATACAATCAGTCTAGAACTATCGTTATAAAAATGCTCGGGCTATGCTATATACATGGTGGAACTCTACTACTGTTATGGTGGTCTACTAGAAATATTCCTCGGTTGAAGACTCCATGATATCTCCTCCAGCTTCGTCTTCAAAGTCATCATTGCTAAGGTCGGAGTCGGTGTCATCGATGATGATGTAGTCCTCCGGGCGAATCTCCTTGGGTTCTTCGTCTTCTTCTACTGGTGTGGGGTCTCCCATAGATATTCTGATCTTCTTAATCAGGTCATCATTCTTCTCCAATAGTGTCGCAATTTCCTCCTCATATCCATCGCGTGTAGCCTTGAGTTCTTCTTCCAGCTCACTGATCCTTGTCTTCGCCTTCTCCAAATCTATCATGTCTGCGCACATCTGATTCTCCAGACGTCGAATGTGCTGGTTTAACTCCTGGATAAAAGCTGCGATTGATCTATCCTTCCTGGTGCTGATCATCTCCCATTGCTCATCTCGGCACCCACAAATCTGGTAGATAGTATCCTTGAGATCATTGCGGTAAACTTCTCCAATACGTCCCATGGTGATGTGGGCTGCCATGCTCTTTCCTAGACTCCAGGTTGGTGCATCAAAGGAAAACTCTATGGGCTCGGTGACTGGCGCGAACGTCCTTCCTGGAACTCGAACTTGAATTATCCAGCGCTCCTCCTCGGGTAAAGTGGCATTGTAGGTCCCGATGAAGCTTGGTACTCCAATGTTCAGGTACTTAGTCACTTCCTTCAAGTGGCGTCCAAAGGGTGTATCCTCATCCGGTTGCGTGAACTTGTTCCTTGGATCCGCCATCCTAAAAGAGTAGAAAAGATGAGAATTCAAAAATGAGAAGAGAATAGTGATCTAGGTATTTATCTTAGTGGTCGTGTCCTACAGTCAGCGTGTGCTCTGATACCATCTTGTAGAGACCAGACCTCAAACAGTCTGATCTCTGTGCATCAGTGTCATCCCTGGATCAGTAATGCTGACACGCACAGTACTTGAACGATTTATAACAGAGTAGCGATCACACACTTATTACATTGAGTGTCTCAAAAGAGAACTTATTACAAATAATATGGCTTACGGCCATCTAATAACGATAACAGCGGAAGGCTTGGAAGATAAGTGAGTCCATCAACTCCAACGACATCACTGAGTATAGAACCACGACCTAAGGCTCCTTATTCGTCGTCTGAAAAGTCTGCAACATGGACATTGCAGCCCGAAAACGGGTCAGCACATGGAATATGCTGGCAATGTAACACATAGAGAGTAGTGAACAGAAATAGGCTATACTACATGCATGTATGGCTGGTGGAAAGCTCTATGGTTATAGTTTTACATAAAGCCGTGTTTTCCCTACTGCAAAGGAATAAATTTTATTTAACTATCATGGTGGTTGTTAAACATTGAGAGCGTAGAATGTCAGTGTACTAGAATAGGGGTACCCTAGTACCCCGAACTTGTGCACGGGCAGTTGCAGCACCCCGCGGCAAGGCTTGCCGGGCGAACGCCAAGATCCTCCGTGGTTCCCTTGGAGCCATTCAAGAACAAAGTATTTAAGCTCAGGAGACAAGGCCCCGGCAAGAGGAGCTTGCCGGGAAGGCCAACCAAGGCACTTCAAGGAACTTGCCGCGACGCGCCACGCGCTCCGGCAAGGCAACAAGGCCCCAGCAAGAGGAGCTTGCCGGGAAGACCGACAAGGTACCTCGAGGCCCGGTGAGCGACAAGCTTCCGGACCCGACAAGATAACAACAGCGGCAAGGCGCTTTCCGCGGCAGGCGGCCACTCTGTGCCCACGCTCCAGCGCATCCACCAACTTGTCGCTCTAGGGGCCTCTCCAGGCGCGCGTGGCGGGAGGCTGTGCAGCCAGCGGTGCGCAGTGGCATGCGAAGCTGACAAGATCGCTATTGTGGCGAACGGTGGCGCCCCTAACGGTCCTTTTCTGCACTGTTTGGGCGACTCAGACGGGCATTTAATGCCCTTGTCCCCTGCCGTCAGGGTTAGGTAGGGTACACTGTACAAGTAACTGTACCAACCACTTCACTTTTACATTTGTACCCTTCTCTGCGTTGCCACCTGTCGGTGACCCCTTTAGCGTATAAAAGGAGGCCCATGCGCAACGTAGAGGGGGTTCGGTCCGGTCCGACTCATTCGTAACCCAGAAAAACACTACGCTCTCGCTCTAGAGCAAGAAGATAATAGAACCAGACAAGCAGCAGTAGGAGTGTTATCTCTCCGGAGAGCTCCGAAGCTGGGTAAAACTGCTCGTGTGCCTCGCCTCGATCTGCTCTTCGTGCGATCTCCGCCCCCCGCTGAAACGAAAGGGGCCCGGTCCGCCGGCCCCATAGGTGTTCGAGGATCAGTTTCCCCGACATCTTTGGCGTGCCAGGTAGGGGGCGTCGAGATTGCGTGAACCTGATCCGGCGTTCACACGAGCTAGATCTTCATTCCCTTCATCAACATGCCACCGAAGAAGAAGACTTCGGCGTCAGCCGCTCTGTCCACGTCACTTCCGCCACCGTTGGAGCAAACGGGTGGTGGAATGGACGCCGGCGGAAGAATTGACGTCGACGAGGAAGCTTATGATGCTGCCAGGTCCAAAGACAAGGCTGCACAGACCTCGGCGACTGTACATGTTCCGCGCCACTCTCAGGAGGCACAAGATCAACAGCGTCATGGCACTCGCAGTGCCATACGCGTGATAGGCCAAGACCAAGCTGGTGGATCTCGGGGCGCTCAAGACCAGCATGCACGCCAGCATGTTGGCACAAGCGGGGCACGGTCGCCTGGACGGGATACTGCTCCTTCTAACATAGTTAGAAGTTCGAGCACGTCCCGCTCCTCGCGCCGTCCGCCACTGCCACCCACCACTCCAGCAGAAGCTTTGGCGCGAGCTCAACTTCTCCTAGATTACCCTCCGACGTCGGACAAGATCGACGAATGGAGGGCCACCATTCAGAGTCTCATCGGCTACGCCAACGGCGACACTCCACGGCGGCCGAGCGCGTCGCCGCCGCGGCAGCGTTGCCGGGCGCGAGCCGGTGGCGACGAAACGGGTGGAGGTGCAACTACCATGCAATCACCACCCCGAAGGCCAAGATCGCCGACTCGCCGGATCCACCTCGACAGCGACTCCACCGCATCGTCGGATCCATGAGATCGTCGCGATCAGCGCCAAGTTCTTCATGATCGGCAACAAGAAGACGCTCGAACTCGCATCGAGCGCCAAAGAGAAGCGTGACGTCAATCCGACAAGCGCGCTGGGCCCTCTGTTGACATGCATGCGCCAGGGGAACCAGGCGATCTGCCGTACGCGGTAGGTTGCCCTGCGTTCACTCGTGAGCTGCGACAAGTCCAGTGGCCCAGCACGAAGAACTTCAAGCCAGATGTACCGGAGAAGTACGACGGCAAGACGCATCCGTCGGAGTTCCTCAGCATTTACACCATAGCGGTGCAGGCTGCTGGGGGACGGGATGACAAGATCCTTGCCAACTACTTCCCGCTGGTACTCAAGCCCAAAGTCAGGTCCTGGCTCATGCACTTGCCGGACAACTCCATATCCTCTTGGGCTGATCTGTGCCATCAGTTTGTCGGCGCCTTCACAGGCGGACACAAGCCTCATGGCCAGGAGAGTGATCTTCATCTGCTCGCCCAGAAGGAAGGAGAGCCCCTGCGCAAGTACATTCAGAGATTTAGCAGTGTGCAGCACAACATCCCAGACGTCCACCCTGCCGTGGTGATCAGCGCGTTCCATCAGAATGTGCGAAACCGCAGGATGCGGGAGGAAATGGCGATGTGCAAGATCAGGGACGTCAGTGAGTTATATGCACTGGCCGACAAGTGTGCACGTGCTGAGGAAGGGAGGAGACTCCCCGGAGAGAACGTAGGAGCGGGAGGATCTGACAGTGAAGATGCTGCCCCGGCAAGGAAAAACCGGCGGCGGAACAACAGAAGGAGGAAAGGCAAAGAGGTGCTGGTTGTTGAGCAGTCCGGCAACGGTAGTGGCGCCAAGGAAGCCAAAGCTGGTGACTCCGGCAAGGAAGTTGCCGCGGAGGTGGCGGTCGCCGACAAGCAGGACGGCACCAACAAGCAGTATTGCAAGATCCACCGCACCAAGGGCCACGATCTCCAGAACTGTAAGAAAGTCGAGCAGCTTGTTGAGCAACAGAAAGCTGAATACGAGCGGCGCGACAAGGAGAAGGCCCAGGAAGGTGCTGGGGGATCCGGCAAGAAACGTCCCGGCCGAGGAGGACGCCGCGGCAAGCCCAAGTAGCGGCAAGGAGACAGACCTCCTCGCGGCCGCGACAAGGATGAAGATGACGACGACGATGAAGACATGGATGATGAGGAGACTGATGAGCAGGAGATCCAGAAAGCCACGGAGGCCCTGTGTGTTGACGGTGGTGCTTCTCTGCATACCTTGCACCGCCAGCTCAAGCAGTGGGTGCGGGAAGTTAATGCAGCAGAACCACCCATCGAGTCACGCAAGCCTCTGAAATGGTCCAGCACGCCTATCATCTTTGATATTGAGGACCACCCTGATCGCATAACTGCGGTCGGGTGCTTGCCGATGTTGGTTTCACCAACAATCCGCAACCTCAAGGTCACTAAGATGCTAGTTGACGGCGGGGCCGGCTTGAACCTGATCTCCTCCGCGGTGCTCCAGAAACTCCAGATCCCTGACAGCGAGCTCAAAGAGACCGGTACATTTCAAGGAATCAACCCGGGAAGGAGCAAGCTGAAGGGAAAGATCGCGTTGCCGGTAACATTTGGCAGCGAGCTGAACTTCAGGACTGAGAGGGTCATGTTTGATGTTGCTGACTTTCCATTACCTTACAATGGAATCCTTGGCCGACCGGCACTCGCCAAGTTCATGGCAGCCTCTCACTATGTGTACAACGTACTGAAAATGCCAGGCCCGATAAGTGTCATCTCTGTCCCTGGCGACAAGAAGGATGCTCTTATCTGTGCCGACAAGATCTACCGAGAAGCAGCAGCCGCAGCAGAATGCAAGACACTTGCCGCTGAAGCTCCCGGGGGGAAGAAGAAGACCAAGTCCGGCAAGAGCTCTGATGCCTACTCCGGCAAGCGCACCTCTTCGGAGTGCTGCGCTACCATCGAGGACGCACCATCGAGCTCCACCGGCAAGTGTAAGAAGGCAATGGCAGCTCCACCTGAGACCAAGAAGGTGTCCGCCAAGGAGGACGGCGCTGGTGGTACCTTCACCAT
Source organism: Triticum dicoccoides (assembly GCF_002162155.2). NCBI lineage: Eukaryota > Viridiplantae > Streptophyta > Magnoliopsida > Poales > Poaceae > Triticum > Triticum dicoccoides. The sequence goes on along the minus strand of NC_041392.1, from coordinate 593,105,483 downwards.
CAGCGCCACTCTTGACCCCAAATAGGAAAGCGCGCTTGTTGCTTTCCTGCGGGCGAATGTCGACGTGTTTACGTGGCAACCGTCTGATATCCCCGGTGTTCCCAGGAAAGTAATTGAGCACCACCTTGCCGTCTGTCCTCATGCGCGGCCCGTCAAGCAGAAAGTCAGGAAACAGGCAGTGGAGCGCCAAGAATTCATCGCAGAAAAAATCAAGAAGTTGGAAGCAGCAGGCCTTGTCAGAGGAGTGCTCCATCCCATGTGGTTGGCCAATCCTGTTGTCGTGCGCAAGGCTAACGGGAAATGGAGACTTTGTATTGACTTCACTGATGTTAATAAAGCTTGTCCCAAAGACCCATTTCCCTTGCCGCGCATTGACCAGATTGTTGACTCCACAGCCGGATGTGATTTGCTTTCATTTCTTGATGCATACTCAGGATACCATCAGATCTTCATGGCAGAAGAGGATGAAGAGAAAACCGCATTTATCACCCCGTGTGGCACGTACTGCTTCGTACGGATGCCTTTCGGTTTGAAGAATGCTGGTTCAACATTCGCAAGGGTGGTCCACCACGCTTTTGAGCCACAGATGCACAGAAATGTGGAAGCCTACATGGATGACATAGTGGTCAAAAGTAAGAACAGGGCGACCCTGATTCAAGATTTAGACGAGACATTTGCAAATCTGCGCAAGATCAACCTCAGGCTTAACCCCCGAGAAGTGCGTGTTTGGAGTTCCTTCCAGCAAGCTTCTCGGGTTCTTCGTGTCTCAGCGGGGAATTGAAGCCAATCCCGACAAGATCAAGGCCATTGAGTAGATCGAAGCACCAAAGCGCGTCAAGGATGTACGAAGGCTTGCCGGTTGCGTGGCTGCTCTCAGCAGGTTTATCTCTAGATCTGCTGAGCGCGCCCTGCCATTTTTCAAAATTTTGAAAAAGGCAGGTCCAATGAAATGGACTCCGGAGGCGGAGGCTGCGCTGCAGGACTTGAGAAGATACCTATCCTCCACTCCAATACTTGTCGCACCTAAGCCGCAAGAGAAGTTGCTGCTGTATATAGCGGCAACCAATCAAGTGGTTAGTGCTGCGTTAGTGGCGGAGAGGGAGGCAGATGATGAGCCAGCAACCACGGCAGATGCATCCAGCGACAAGCAGGGGGCTTTGCCGACAAGCTCTGGCCCCGACAAAGATGGATCTGCGCAGGAGCATGATAAGATGCAGAAGAAAATGGTGCAGCGTCCAGTTTACTTTGTCAGTTCCCTTCTACAGGGGGCTAGATCAAGGTACTCTGGTGTGCAGAAGTTTCTTTTCGGCCTCCTCATGGCCTCGAGAAAGCTGCGCCATTACTTCCAAGCACATGAGATCACAGTCGTCACTCGCTTTCCGCTGAAGAGGATACTGCAGAATCCAGAAGCGACAGGCAGGATTGTCGAGTGGGCGCTGGAACTGTCAAGCTTTGGCCTCAAGTTGAGAGCACTTCAACTATCCAAAGCAGAGCATTGGCAGAGTTCATAGCAGAGTGGACGCCGACACCAGATGAAGAAATACCTGAGACGAGCATCCCCGTCAAAGAGGCAAGCAAAGAGTGGCTGATGTACTTTGATGGTGCTTTCTCGCTGCAAGGCGCCGGTGTGGGCGTGCTGCTTGTCACACCCACCGGAGAGCACCTCAAGTACATAGTCCAGATACACTTCCCCAAGGAGCAAGCAACCAACAATACTACAGAGTATGAAGGATTGCTTGCCGGTCTCAGAATCGCAGCAGACCTTGGGATCAAGAAGCTCATTGTCAGGGGTGACTCACAGCTAGTCGTCCGCCAAGTGAACAAGAACTACCAGAGTCCATTGATGGAAGCATATGTTGATGAAGTGAGGAAGCTAGAAGAACACTTTGACGGCCTACAGATGGAGCATATCCCAAGAGCTCAGAATGACATTGCTGATGGCCTGTCAAAGTGCGCCGCACTAAAGTTATCTGTGGAACCAGGGATCTTTGTGCTCAAGTTGACTCAACCATCCGTAACACCATCAACTGGACAAAGCAAGAAGAGGAAGTTGGTTTCTGGTGACTACTTTCCGGCAGAGCTCCCCGAAGTCGCCGCCAAGAAAGTCCCCAAGATCAACACCAAGGATGCTGAGGGGCAGTCTGCTCCGGCAAGCCTTATGGTTTGTTCCGTTGAATCAGACGCTCCCAACAAGTTTTGCTCCGGCAAGCTTGCCGGGGAACATCAGGCTCCGGCAGGGCCGCAAGTCCTTGCCGTAGAAGCGGGTGTTCCCGCAGCAGCAGATGTGCCTTTAGTCCTTGTTGTCGAGCCACAAGCTCCAGCATGGGCACAGCAGATTGTCCATTTCCTTCAGACAGGAGAACTTCCCGAAGAGCAAGAAGAAGCGGAAAGAGTAGCCCGGCAGTCAAGTATGTACCAGTTTGTCGATAGCATACTGTACAGAAGAAGACTCAACGGTGTGAAATTGAAGTGTATTTGCCGGGAAGATGGACAAAAGCTGTTGGCAGAGATACATGGAGGCATATGTGGCCACCACATAGGCGCAAGAGCACTTGCCGGCAAAGCTTTCCGGCAAGGTTTCTTTTGGCCGACAGCCCTCCAGGATGCAACTGCAGAAGTAACCAAGTGTGAAGCGTGCCAGTTCCACTCCAAACAGATACACCAGCCAGCTCAAGCTCTCCAGACGATCCCTTTATCCTGGCCATTTTCGGTCTGGGGGCTCGATATCCTCGGCCCCTTCCCCCGAGCTATCGGGGGCTTTGAGTACTTGTACATCGCAATCGACAAGTTCACAAAGTGGCCGGAAGTGCAGCCAGTGAGGAAGGTGACAACACAGTCAGCGGTCAAGTTCTTCAGGTCAATTGTTTGTCGTTTCGGGATCCCTAACAGGATCATCACCGACAACGGCACGCAATTTACGAGCCGCATCTTCATGCAGTACGTCCAAGACCTTGGCGCCAAGGTTTGCTTCGCTTCTGTTGCTCATCCGAGAAGCAACAGTCAAGCAGAGAGGGAAAATGCTGAAGTGTTGCGCGGGCTCAAGACCAGAACTTTCGACAGGCTGTGCAAGTGCGGAAGAAACTGGATCAAGGAGCTGCCGGTGGTTCTTTGGTCGATCAGAACGACGCCAAATCGAGCCATTGGCCAGACACCTTTCGCTCTAGTCTATGGAGCAGAGGCAGTTCTCCCCACAGAACTCGTATACGGATCGCCTCGAATGCTCGCTTACGATGAGCTTGAGCAAGAACAGCTGCGACAAGACGACGCGCTGCTCCTTGAGGAAGATCGTCTTCAGGCTGCTGTACGAGCTGCTCGATACCAGCAAGCTTTGCGCTGCTACCATAGCCGCAAAGTTAAGGCCAGAAGCTTCGAGGAAGGCGACCTTGTTCTTCGGCGCGTTCAGTCTGCCAAGAATTCCAACAAGTTGATGCCGAAGTGGGAAGGCCCTATCGGGTGAAACGAGTCACAAGGCCCGGCGCTGTCCGCCTTGAGACCGAAGATGGCATTCCGGTGAGCAACTCCTGGAACATAGAACATCTTCGTAAGTTTTTCCCGTAGGGCGCGGTTGCCGGAACCCCGTTCCGGCAACCACCTTTTGTACAAGTCTTGCCGCTGTTGCATGTAATCCTTTGTACAAAGCCGGGCGCAGATCCCGTGCATAAATAGAACCCCATGTGCTCCGCACAACTTGTCCATTTCATGCATTAGTTTCCTTTCTTGCATGTGTTATCTGACATTTTGTGCAGCACATACATCCGGTAAGCAATAACGAGCCGAAGGGCTCCATATTATTATTTTCTCTTCTTTCTTCTTTTTTCAACAAAGGAAAAGAAGGTTCCCTCGCACACATGTTTGCCGGGGGGAAGGAGAAGATTGTGGTATGGACCAGGCGTCGTTCAAGCAAAGTTCTGCCTTGCCGGGAAGCAAACAACAGAAAAGCTAAGTTGCCAAAGTTTGAGCAATCAATTTTTAAATTTTTTTGAGTTATCTTCCTCGAACGACCCTGCTTTGTATGGAAAACCTGTACGCGAAGGAACCAACTCGTGGCTAGTTGCGCCCTTACTTTGTTTCGAGTCCGCTCAACAACTTAAGTGTGCTGCATCTAGTCGCGCCAAGGTTTCTTGTCGGAAGCAGCGCCGCCAGCAGGCTGCTGAAGTTCCGCACTCAGCGCTCGCGGCTTGGGCGCCTGCGCCGACAAGTTCCCTAGAAGCGTAGGGTAAAAACATACAAAGGAAGGAATCTAGTAGAGGAAATAACATAGCAATTGATAACAGAAATAAAGTTATATTACAAGATAACTTGTCGCAGCTCTAACAGAATGTTTTCATAACATGATTAGCAGTGATAAGGGAAAAGAAGAAACGGGCGGCCTAGTCTACGCGTCCGCCCTCGACCCTCTTGATCTTGCTCACCTTGTCCACAATGGGTGCGACAAGGGCCTTGAGTGCATCCCGGTCGGCGTCTGGCGGCAAGGACTTGAGGACGTTGGTGAAGCTGAGGCCTGGATTGCGGAAGGCCACCTCCATCAGCACCTTCTGGAGAACCCCGGCGCAGATTTTGCGCGACTCGTCGGCCAGCTGCTTTGGGATCCTCTCCCGGAGCCGCTGGAGTGCCGTCGCCATGCCCTTGAAGAACAAGCTGAGCTTGGCGCTGGGTTGGAGATTCTCGTCGGAAGGATAACTAAAGTCCTCCATCCCCAGCTGCGCCAGCTCCTCGTTGATGACTGCGGTAGTATTCACCAGACCCTCGGTCCAGTGCTCCACAGTGTCTCTGAACGAGTTCTGGGTAACTGCAATGCTCTCCAGCAGCGCCGCGTCCGCCTTGACCTTCTCCGACAAGGTCTTCTCCCGCTCCTTGGCGGCCTCCAGCGTCTGCGTCAGCGTGGCCAGCTTTAGCTCCAGGTCCGCGTTGGAATCCTTGGCGGCGCTGAGCTCCTTGCCCCTCTTCGCGAGAAGACCTTGCAGTTCACCGTGGGCGGTAGCATCCTTCTCACGCTCACGCTTGAGCGCGGCAAGCTCCTCACGGCTCTTCCCAATGTTGGCCTCCAGCTGCGCCACCTTCTCCTCCAGCTCCTTCTTGGCGGCCTCTGCGATCGCGGCAGCGTCCTTTGCTTCCTTGAGCGCTCCGCCAAGTGCTTGCTCGCGCTCGGCGAGCTCCTCCTCATAGCTGTCGAGGTTGGCCTTCCGCTGCACCAGTTCACCTTCTCGCGTGGATTGCTTCTCGGCGGCCAGCCTTTGTTCCTCCTCAGCTTCGGCCTTCTCGAGAAGGAAGGCCGTGCGCTCCTCGTCGAGTCGCTCCCGCTCCTGTGCCAGGGACCTGAGAGCTTCTTGATTTTGGCCCCGGAGCTCCTCTGCGCGCTTCTCCATATCCACTCCCGCCTTCGCGACAAGCGCTTCCCGGGAAGCCAGCTTGGCTTGCCGGGCGCGGTAGAGTGACAGCAGCTTCCGCAGCAGCTGCTCCTCCTCAGGCTCGCCACTGCTGCTGCCGGGCGCGTCGACCAACGACAGTCTGGCGGAGGCGAGCACCTCCCCGTCAAAAGTTTCCCCCTCGACCGGCGCCCTGGAGCTCGACGCCCAGGGTAGCTTGATGAAGATGTTGTCACCGGCCTTCAAGTAGGCGCCGGGCTGGGGCTCCTCGGAGCCCGGCTCCGCAGCAGCGGCAGAGGGATCGGCGGTCGGCACAGCGCTTGGCGCTCCTGCGGCCTCCGGGTCGTCAGTACGATCGCCCGACCCCTCGCCGCCCTCTGCGCCGGCAGCCTTGGCGGCCTCCTCGCCGGCGGTCTCATCAGCACCAGCCCCTTCCTCGCCGACGCCCTCTGTCTCCATTGGCTCAGCCGCAGATGGGTCTGAAGAACGAAGAAGGGAGAAGAATCAATCAAAAATCCAAGAGAAGAAAATCAGAAGAAGAAAAACCCAAGGGAAAGTTTTTGGACAAGTGGATTACCTGTGCCAAGATCTGCAGTTGCGGTCTCAGCCGCCGCAGGATCGACGGTACTGCCCCTTGCCGGAGAGTTCTCCCTTGCCGGGAACCCCTCCCTTGGCGGCGTAGTCGAAGCAGATGGCGCTTCGGGGCCAGCTTCCGGGCGCTCCTGATGTGGCTGCTCTGCTCCTACACAAGTCAACAAGCAAGATATCAACAAAGGAAAAAGCACTCATGCGCGCCCGACAGCAGAAAGCTATCTATGAACTTACGCTGGGGGCTGCGCTAGGGGCTGCTTTGAGGAGTGATTGCTGGGTCCGTCAAGGTGGTCTCGGACCCACCCCCTGCTGATACGGTGGGGTCATCCTCGATGACGATCACCGCGGCCTTGGCCCTCTTCGCCGCTCTTTGGGCCATCGTCCTGAAAAGAAAGGAGTCCAGATTGAAGCAAGTCAGATACAAGATATAAATAGCAAGATTGAAGAACTACAAGAGCACCAAGGAAACTTACTCTTCTTCCTCCTCGTTGGAGCTAAGCGCAGAAAGATCGAAGTCCGGCTCCCCTCTGGTGCGACGAGGCGGAGGAGTAGGATCCCTTGCTCACTTGGCGGGGGCGGTGGCGGTGGCCCGGGAAGATCCCGCTCTAGTTGCCGCTGCTGTGTGAGGCACACCCGTGGCAACATTACTTGCCGCGGTAGAGCGTGTCGCACGGTTTGGAGGCTATTGACCCGGCTGCCGCCCCGCTGCGTCCCCGGCCCTACGAAGGCGCCTTCTTGGTGGGGCCGGGGGCTCCGCCTGCGGCAAGCCTTCTGAAGGCTCAGGATCTTCCTCGCCGGCCTCGCTCGGCTCAGCTTTAGAACCGGCAGGCTCTTCCTTGCCAATGGAATCCGCGCGCTCGGCAAGGTTTGCCTCCTCTGCAGCCTCTGCCTCCTCCACAGTGAACCCGAACACGCCCGCGGAAGCTGCGGCCGCAACCTCTTCTGCCCTAGTGGCGATACGCTGCAGCTCCTCGTCGGTGGTGTCACGGGTGAGGCTCTTCTGCTCGTCAGCATGGACCGGCACCTCTTCCAAGTTGTCGAAGAACGCTTGCACGACATCATCCGCAGGCTCTTGCCAAGTTGGAACGATTCCGTGTGAATCGCACAACGGCATCATGGCGCGGATCCGGTCAAGCGAAGAATTGTTGCACAATGGAACTACGCCCCTCGGCAGCGTGAATGGGTGCTGGGGGTCGCGTTTGAACAACTTCAGGAGCATTGCATCCAGCTCCAAGACGGTGAAGTTGTAGTTGAGGCCCGGCCGCAGCCTCATGATGTCCACCGAGTTCTTGAATTCCCAGGCGGGCCTCCCCCTCTCCTGCAGGGGGGCGATGCGGCGGCGGAGGAAATCTGCGCCTACAGCACCTACAGTGAGCCCGGCAAGCCTGAGGCGAAGAATCCTAGTGATGGCGATCTTCAGCCTCTCGTCTTCCGGGGCCACGTTGCTCCAGTCATTGCCGCGCACTATTGGAGCTTGGCACACGGCGGTGAAGGGCTGCGGATTCTCCTCGACGATCCAGCACCACTCCGCTCTCCACTCATCCCACTTGCTGCGGAGCTCACCCTCCAAGTACGCCTCCTTCTTGCCGACTCTTGAGATCCAGGCGATCCCTCCCGCAAGCGGCTCTCCTCTCTCTACCCGAGGTATGAAGTAATGGCGGAAAAGGGCAACACTGGGGTGGACTCCGACAAAGTTTTCGCACAAATGTGCAAAAACTGCCATGGTCAGAACGACGTTGGGGGTGAAGTCAAGGAGGCGGAAGCCGTATGTGTTCATGATATCGCAGAAGAACTCCGAGAAGGGCGGGCAGAGCCCGCAATAGAAGAATAGCGCGAAGAATGGGTACCCGTTTGGAGCCAGCTCCAAAGCAGCGGCCGGGAGTACCCTCGTGCGCGGATGCGCCCGCGTCTCCGTCGCCCAAAAGAGGTAGAAGTACTCCCTCAGCTCCTGCACGCCGAGCTGGGGGGAGAAGATCGCCCGCTCCTTCCATAGCGCCGCAAGCCGCTGCGCCTCGGCCGACTTCACGCCCTTTCCCTTGTCGGCTTTCGGAGCCATGGCGGAGGTGGTGGGGGAGGTCGACGGCGTTGGTGATGCTGGTGGCAATGGGGGCGGAGTGCTGCTCTCTCGGCTTCGGGAAGAAAGGGGGGAGCGGCGGAGGTTCGTGAAGATGGAGTAGTAGCAACCAGCGAGGGGGAATGAACTGCCCCTGTTTCCTCTGCTTATAAAGAGGGACGGGGCGGACGTTTCACCCTTCCGAATAAAGAACCACCCACGATCTCTCCCACGATGCCGCATTCAACGCGTGCCGTTAGGGGAGAGCGCGGTGGATACGGAGCGAGATTCGGTGTGGCCCAGCCCGCGTGTGCCCGTGCCCTGTCTTGGGCCTGGCCCAACAGCGCTCGGCACCGTGTCTGGCCCAGGCCCGGGGGCTCCTATCGGTGTACTAGAATAGGGGTACCCTAGTACCCCGAACTTGTGCACGGGCAGTTGCAGCACCCCGCGACAAGGCTTGTCGGGCGAACGCCAAGGTCCTCCGTGGTTCCCTTGGAGCCATTCAAGAACAAAGTATTTAAGCTCAGGAGACAAGGCCCCGGCAAGAGGAGCTTGCCGGGAAGGCCAACCAAGGCACTTCAAGGAACTTGCCGCGACGCGCCATGCGCTCCGGCAAGGCAACAAGGCCCCGGCAAGAGGAGCTTGCCGGGAAGACCGACCAAGGTACCTCGAGGCCCGGTGAGCGACAAGCTTCCGGACCCGACAAGATAACAACAATGGCAAGGCGCTTGCCGCGGCAGGCGGCCACTCTGTGCCCACGCTCCAGCGCATCCACCAACGTGTCGCTCTGGGCGCCTCTCCAGGCGTGCGTGGCAGGAGGCTGTGCAGCCAGCAGTGCGCAGTGGCATGCGAAGCTGACAAGATCGCCATCGTGGCGAACGGTGGCGCCCCTAACGGTCCTTTTCTGCACTGTTTGGGCGACTCAGACGGGCATTTAATGCCCTTGTCCCCTGCCGTCAGGGTTAGGTAGGGTACACTGTACAAGTAACTGTACCAACCACTTCACTTTTTACATTTGTACCCTTCTCTGCGTTGCCACCTGTCGGTGACCCCTTTAGCGTATAAAAGGAGGCCCATGCGCAACGTAGAGGGGGTTCGGTCCGGTCCGACTCATTCGTAACCCAGAAAAACACTATGCTCTCGCTCTAGAGCAAGAAGATAATAGAACCAGACAAGCAGCAGTAGGAGTGTTATCTCTTCGAAGAGCTCTGAAGCTGGGTAAAACTGCTCGTGTGCCTCGCCTCGATCTGCTCTTCGTGCGATCTCCGCCCCCCGCCGAACCGAAAGGGGCCCGGTCCGCCGGCCCCATAGGTGTTCGAGGATCAGTTTCCCCGACACAGAAACCCTCTCAATCCCAATTAAACATTATCATTAAAACCCAACAAAATTAATTAAAGTCACATGATGAGATTCACATGATAATCCAAGTACTAGATACTCAAGACGTCCATAACCGGGGACATGGCTAACCATGATTAGTTTATACACTCTGCAGAGGTTTGCGCACTTTTCCCCACAAGACTCAATCTCCTCCGTTGGGATTCTCGCACCACTACTAGGAAAAGGCCTACTAATGGCGCACCAGTTTTGCCTACTAATGGCGCATCACTGGTGCGCCATTAGTATCACGCCACTAGTATTTATTACTAATGGCGCACCACCCAGTGCGCCATTAGTATATAACACCATGTGCCATTAGTATGCCTCCCAGGTCCATATTTAACCATGTTCTTTGGCACACTAATGGCGCACTGCGGATGGATGCGCCATTAGTATACTTGGCATACTAATGGCACACTCTGTAGTGATGCGCCATTAGTATGAATATTAGGTTTTATTTTTTTTACTTTTCTGATTTTTGCATAGGTTACAAAATATATTATTTGACTGAATATAGACAGTAGCACACAACAATAGCATATTCATCGAATACAATAGAAGATTAGTCTCCGAATACAATTCATCATATTAGTCTTCGAATTCAACAGACCGAACAAAGATAAAACATTACAAGTCTCGAGACCGCGAGTATCGAGTTTGTCGGAAGTAATACTAATCCTAAGAAGTCCTACTAATCATCATCATACAACTTCTACTCGTTATTCATAACAAATCATACGATCATCATCTTGATAGTCATCGAACCAACCCTACTTAATTGTTCTTAGCACATGATCATCAGTATCAGTATTAGGCAGGACCTAAATAGCATAAAATAATATAGACCCTGACTCTCCATTATGGAGAATGGAGAACATCCTGTCTCCAATTCTTGCGCTTCGCTTCCTTTTGCTTCCAAGAAGCTCCTTACGACTGTCCATACATTTTTTCCATCCTTTGATTTTCATGTCTCCACTTCTTTTAGAAATCTTGTATGGACAATTGAGATTCGTAGGATGACCTGGCTGTATGTTCAAAACATTAACACTACCTTTCTGATACATCATATGAGGCACACAATTCTCTGGGATTATCTGTTGAAAAACATAGTAATAACTTCATAGTTAGCAATGATGTACTAGTTTTAGAAGTATGCAAAAGATGCACGGATGTCGTAATAGTAAAAATCTTACCAGGGTATCTCCATGGTAGTTACCGTAGTTGAACACATGCACTAGTGGCACGTATTTACCATAATGTTGAGGAGTTTGATTGTGGATAGTGTAATTCTCAATGTCAGTACAAAATCCGACCAGATGATTTTTCTCCTTGTAAGTTGTTAATTCGGAGCCATCGGTGTAGTGGGTTTTGTCTACCATCTCCCGCATATTCTTTGAACAATAAAAATAAGCTATCAATGGAAATAAGCTGTCAACTATTTTGAAATAAACAATATAAATTAGCTAATAACTATGTTTGAGAAACTCACATAGCGGTAGAACTGGAGGCGTATCAACAAGGACCCAAATGTCCATATTGTCTTGGTTGATGTCAGGATTACCAAGATCCATGGTGATAAGCATACCCTCATCAAAACCATACATCTTGCAAAATGCTTCCCAATTTTTGTAACAAAAATGGGTTACGCTCTCAGAATTATATAGATTTACTTCAAAGTCCACATCGTGATGAGTCCTTAGGTGAATTTTCTTTGTTTCAGAAATTTCATGGTCTTCAAAATCCATCCTCTCCAAGACATAGCGTCTTGCATGGCATGGGATAAGCTATACTCGAATTGTAAAAGATGAAAATTACACGTTGAAATAGTTGAAGTCATGCTTAATTATGAAAATAACACTTGTCGTTGTTGTGTACCGTTTCAACTTCGAAGGTCTCCTCGAGCTTAATGCTGAAGCGCCGATCATCGTCCAGGTGAGGCATGTCGCACAGACCTCCATTGTCGTGGCACCAGTCGCACTCTGCCGAGAGACTTTCGTCGTCCAATGATGATGACGACATATCCTACGTTCACAATTCAAAACTACATCATTTAGGGTTTGTCGACACCGAGGCATCCTAAAAGCTAAGCTTTTGTCATTTAGGGTTTGTCGACGCTGAGGCACCCTAAAAGCCTAAGCTTTCATCATTTAGGTTCTTATCGACACCGAGGCACCCTAAAAGCCAAGGTTTTATCATTTAGGGTTTGTCGACGTCGAGGCACACTAAAAGCCTAAGCTTTCATCATTTAGGTTTTGTCGATGCCGATGCATGCATTAGTCGCAAGTACCCCATATGTCCTATTTTTAGCAAAGTCATGCTAAAATTCACGGAAAATTTCGGCATGGCCTTTGCTAAAAATAGGACATATGGAGTACCCGAATTTGCCGGAACAGAAGTTAATCTACATTCCGGCAAACTCAAGGGCCTCTCGGGGTACCTGCAAATTCATCACGACACAATGGTCGGATACAAAACCCAGCAAACTAGCAAGATGATCATCATCTTTAAAAGTCATTACTTGTCAAATACAGAAGAAGGAACAATTTATTTGTGACATAGTTGGCCCATACAGAAGAAGCAACACCCTGCACTAGCCTAAAAACAAGTGAAGTTTCACCCATATAAGAACAACTTTATAAAAACAGAGAAGTTGCTAGGTTTTTTCTACTGCTAGGAAAAACATCACTCATTGGAAATGAAAATCTCAGTACCAGCATTTTGAACTTTGAAATGAAATACAGTAGTAGTATTAGTAGTATATGGAGTAGTATCTTGTCTAGTAGTAGTATTAGTTGTATATGGAGTAGCAAGTTTTGCCTCAGAGACCGCAAAAGCTATGTTTTTTCTCAATTCAGATAGCTAAGTGGAAAACCACGTCAAGTCCTGTTTTAATACTCTATTTCTTAATGCATGCAATTGGTTTCATCTGGACTACATCATAGAACCACCAATAAAGGACACTGAAAAAATATATAGAGATGCCTACGGTTCCTATCCTTGAGTAGCATGATTAGAGATGAGTAGATCTCCTAAAGGTGTCATAAGCACCTGCTGTTACTCTTGGAAGCAATGCAAACATGTAAAAGTTATTACTGTTGACAATACTACTCAAATATCCAATTATCAGGACACAAGGCATGATAATCCATCAAATCTAATGAAATCTGAACTCAACTTGATCATGGTTCATGCCCTCAGAGACATCAGCACCTCAACAATGCCATGACAAAAATGAAAAGGACCAAGACAATCACCACACAAGTGAAGAGAGAACTCAGGGCCTCTTTGACAAAAATGAAAAGGACCAATACAATGAAAAGGACCAGTGAGATGAAAAAACTAAGGTAAGGGGGGACATCAAAACGCAGAAGTGCATAACACAAGCTCACCGACATAGACACACATAACAGCCGCACAACAACATCGACATTAAACATGTGCAGAGATCACAATCAACAGAGGCATAACAGTAGAAATTACAGGTGTAGATTGCTCTATTCAACAAACTTCCTATCAGTCCAACAATGTTTCTGAATCTAAACTTTTTCAGTTAAAAGAACCTAAACGTGACAATGTTCAGTTAACAGAAAGGGGGGGGGAAGGGGAACCGGTGCAGCTCACTGAGAGGAAGACGATGGCGAGCTCGTGCGGGGATCGACGGTGAGGCCGCGGTGGCCGGAGGTGGAAGAAGGCGCAGATGCCCTAGACGGTGGAGGCGTCGGTGTCGTAGAGGTGCCGGAGACCTTGCCCTGTGAGACAGAGAAGGGGCCGTCAGCCCCGGCGCAGGCGGGGGGCAA
>NC_041392.1:593091476-593091999 GCF_002162155.2 Triticum dicoccoides | reverse complement strand
GCGCGTGGGCGGCGGGGGTGGAGTCCGGCGGGGGTCGGGGCGGTGGCGTCGTAGGTCTGGCGAGGGAGAGAGGGACAAAAGGGGATCTCTGGCGAGGGAGACGGAGGACTTAGCTATAGGGGGAAGCTTACTAATGGCGCACCACCCGTGGGTGCGCCATTAGAAATCTTTTTTTTAGATAGCAATGGCGCACCCATCGCCGGTGCGCCATTAGAAATCTTTTTTAGATAGCCATGGCGCACCACCAGGCCGGTGCGCCATTAGTATATTTATTATTACTATTTTTTAATAAATGAATATGAATATGAAACATTAATATTTTTTTATAAAAATAGTAATAATTGTTGTTTAACAACAATTGTAGTCTACAATTTTTTATAATTATTTTTTAGAAAATGAATATGAATATGAAACAGTAATTTTTTTATAAAAACAGTAATAATTTTTTAAAAAATATCATCAAATTTGTTATTTGAAAATATCATAGTCGGCGGCGATGGAGCGGGGGAGGGTGCGGGGGGTC
>NC_041392.1:593043296-593091022 GCF_002162155.2 Triticum dicoccoides | reverse complement strand
TAATGGCGCACTTTTACAGTTTTACAGGGTGCGCCATTAGTAGTTTAAACTAGTAATGGCGCACTGTGAGGCGGTGCGCCATTAGTAGTTTTGCAAAAAAAAAGAATAAAAAAAATTCAGTACTCGCGCACTCCCTGTCTGGTGCACCATTACTAGTTAGAACTAATAATGGCGCACTTCGTTAGGATGCGCCATTAGTATGTATGTAAAAATGAAAAATAATAATTTATCACTAGTGGCGCAACTATTTTTTGGTGCGCCATTAGTGTCTTCCACACTAATGGCGCATCACCAACAGGTGCGCCATTAGTATATAGTAGTGGCGCACTACTTCCCTGGTGCGCCATTAGTGTCAATCCTATCTATAGCCCTTTTCCTAGTAGTGCACTACATGGTGTTTGAGAAATGGATGACCGAGACATGGTCTTTTAGAAGCGCTAGCACCTTACGATCGGGTAGACCGTTACACCTACTTCCCCTATATCTGCTAGTCTACCACTGTACGAGTTCGCACCACTTAATCAACTATGCTAGAGCCCATAGTAGCTTGTGGATGCACACGAAAGTTTCTAGTATGAATAATCTCATGATCCCTTTGAGCCTGGGTGGCGGTCCATAAGGAAAAACAGGCAATTGCTGGAATAACCAGGTGCCTCAATCCACCCAGATGTGTGTTAAAGTTGCCACCTTAAGTTTAACCATTAAGTAATCAATCTAACATCTGTCATGCATACACTCACCCAATCCACATCTACTAGCATAGCATGGCATAAGCAAACATAGAAGTAAGTCCCAGGGTTTGGCAATAAAACAGGTAATAGGTACTACCTCATCTACTTTCCAAAACCCACATATTAATCAGATCCTATTTATGCAATGGTTTGAGGATTGATCTAATGCAATAAAACAGGGTAGTAAGAGGTATGATCAAAGTGTTACTTGCCTTACTGATGATCCGTGAAACCTAGAGATTCGAAGTAACAAGCGTCGCACTTCGGGTACTCTATCGCAAACAAACAAACAAGCATACAGTAAGTACTCATCTAATTCATAGGTAAAACTCAAATAAGAGATCTAACCAGAAAGTTCAACTTAAGAACTCCAGTTTGCAAAAAGAAACAGATCGAACGAAACCACGAAAATCAAACGGCGAAAGAAACAAGCTTCGATTACTAATCTGGACCTAAGTCAAAATTTACAGAAGCAAAAACTTGTTTGAGTTTGTTAAACGGAAATAGGGTTTCGAGACGAAACTCTAGGTGCTTGAATCGCCTGATTCCGATAAACGAGCGAAAAGTTATACTAAAACGAAAATCAGATCAAAAATCGCGATCAGAAATAATCGCGGAAAATCCGAGAAAAAGAGAAAACTGACGAACAGATTAACGAACGAACGTTCATTATCTGAAACTAAACGATGAACTCGTCCGTTAAAACAAACGAACGAGCGAACGCTCGCTAAAAAAACTAAACCAAAAAAAACTGATCTAGGGGTTTTTTGTTTAAAAAACCGAACAAAAACCGGCGGTTTTCTCGAGGAAACCTGCGGCGGTGGTCAACCTCGGCGGCGGGACAGCGGCGGCGGGGCGGCTCCGGCGTCGGGCGGGGGCTCCGGTGGTCGGCGGGGTTGGCGGCGGGACGACGGGCGGCAACGTCGGCGGCGGCGTCGGCGGCGGCGCTAGGGTTTGGGGCGCCGGGCGGCTCGAGCTGGGCTACGGGGTCGGCCTCCCGGCTTATAAGGGCCGGCCGGGCCCGAGTCCTAGTCGGACACGGCCTGGTTAGGTTGGTTCGTTTATTTAAAAAAAAAATCACGCAGAAAAACAAATAAAAGAAATACTAAACGGACTCCAAAAATCCCGAAATAAATTTTCCCTGACTTCTAAAATCAAGCTAGACAAGATGAACATTTATTTGGGGCCTAAATGTAATTTTTGAAAACGCGTATTTTTTCCTAATTCAAATAAAATAGCGAGAAAACTCCGAAATAAAATCTTATTTGATTTTTTAATTAAATCCTCAATATTTCTTTATTATGGGAAAGTCATTTTTTCCCTCTCTCTTATTTTTATAATTGAAATAATTGAAGATAAAATAAATAAAATCAAATGATCCTATTTTCAAAATTTGAGAAAACCCAAATATGAAAGGGAAAACTTTGTTTTTGCCATTCTAGTTTTTGCCAACTTTGCTTATGCCACTCTAGAAATTGACATCTCACTTTTGCCAGTCTTAGCTTTTGACAGTAATAACAAATGCCATTCCGTGGCAAAATCGATAATTTTTCATTTCACTTTTGCCACTCTTAGCTTTTGACATGTACCGCAATTGCCACTCTTAGCTTTTGACATGTACCACAATTGCCACTCTAATTTTTTTGCTTTTGCCATAGAATGGCAAAAGTGATATATTGTCAAAAGCTAAGAGTGGAAAAAGTGAAATGTCAAATTCTAGAGTGGCATAAACAAAGTTTTCCCAATATGAAAATAACGAAATCCCCAACTCTCTCCATGGGTCCTTGAGTTGCGTAGGATTTCTAGGATCTAGCCAAAATGCAATAAAATATGATATGCAATGATGATCTAACGTATAACATTCTAAATTGAAAATTTGGGATGTTACAAAATTCCAGCCGGTTCCAGCTGAATCGGCCGAAGGTTGTCTGAATGGCCGAGAGTAGCTACGAGGGTTAGAAAAGCATGATTTTTGGTGACCGTCCGTAAAATAGGGTATACTTTCAGATAGACATGGAATGGCGCCATTTGGGGTGACCCTCCTTGTAGCCGCTTCATGAAAAATGCATGTTTTAGCACTCAAAAAATGAAAACGGTTTTTTTGTGAAACAAGTTGGAACCTAGTGATACATCTCCAATGTATCTATAATTTATGAAGTATTCATGCTATTATACTATCCTTCTAGGATGTTTTATATGCATTAATATGATATTTTATATGATTTTTGGGACTAACCTATTAACCTAGAGCCTAGTGCCAGTTTCTGTTTTCTCCTTGTTTTAGAGTATTGCAGAAAAGGAAAACTAAACGGAGTCCAATTGACGTGAAACTTGACGGAGATCATTTTTGGACCAGAAGAAGCCCACAGAGTTCCAGAAGTAGGCCAGAAGAGTCCCGGGCTGCCCACGAGGGTGGGGGGCACGCCCACCCCCTTAGGGCGCGCCCCCTACCTCGTGGATAGCCCGGAGACCCCCCTGACGTGAAATCAACGCAAAACTCTTCTATATATACCCAAACTTCCAGAAAGAAACCTAGATCGGGAGTTCCGCCGCCAGAAGCCTCCGTAGTAGGGTCATCGTCAGCCACCATATCAAGGTCGTCATCCACCACCACCATAGTAGGGTCGTCGTCAGCCACCATCATAGCAAGGTCGTCGTCAGCCAGAATAGGTTACTCCTCGTCATCCCCACTTTGCTCCTCGTCATGCCTGCTCTACTCCTCGTCATCCCCTCTCTACTCCTCGTAATCCCTGCTGCTGCTCCCATTGCCTTGCCAAATGCAACAAAGTGTGAACATGGTGTTTTCGTCGTGCTAGTAGAGGAAGCCAAAAGGATAGGAAGAAGAGAGGCAGAGAGCTTACTAGCATCGTCGTCGCGCTGGTAGTACATGCGGCACATGGTGTTGTCGAACATCTTCACGGTGAACATGGCGTCACCGTCGTAGCGGAAGACAAGGAAGTGCCCGAGCTGTAGCTCATGGGGGCGGGTGAAATGATCCCAGCTGGGCCCTATGTACATGTGGCCTTCGCTGTTGAACACCACCAACACGTCCCACAGCCTACGAAGCCCGCTGCTGGCCTCCCACAGCTTCACTTTGTGGGGCTCACGGCCGGCGAGCATCTACGAAAACTTGTCAGGCAGCCTCTGCAGCGAGGGTCAAGTAGTGGTTCATTGTGCCAATCAAGCACTAGACACCAGAGTGATGATAAAGAGATGAGTGATGATAAATATACCTACCTACTGCAAGATTTCTCAATTACGATCTCGAAGAACTCGAAACCTTCCAAGCCAGCCATCTCACTTCTCTGAAAAGCAGCATTGTAATTAAACAACAAGTTACCATAAACAGGACTGGACATAGTTGGTATAGAACAAAGTTTATGATGGCAAAAGCGAGGAAAAAATCAATGCACTTGTGGATATTTATGATAGCAAAAGTGAGAAAAAAAGCAATGCACTTGTGAACACTTGGAATACTACTACTCTATCTTTGCCAGGGCCTCAATCTGGAATACTACTACTCTATCTACAATGGACCATATCTGCCCATGTGCCCATGTCTACTATAAATGGCAAACACAGCATCAAGATCATATCTACTATAAATGGACCATATCTACAATGAACCATATCTACTATAAATGGACCATATCTTCCCATGTGCTACATTTTGTTAGAACCCAACAGTTAAGAACTGAACCTTAGATTCTCAATTTAAACACACCTACCCAATATAGTCATGTACAAAATGCAAAATAAAAACAATATTTCCCATCACTTAATCAAAGAACATGGGGGGAACACTTAATCAGAACATTTGATTATCATTAAAGATTTACTGCTTGCAGGTGATTTGCTATGTGTAATTACTCAGAACACTTAATCAAAGAACATGGGGGAAATGGAACGGACCTGGGGGGATGGCGACTGCTTGAACTTGTTGGCCTCCTCTTGATCTCGTGGATCTGCTTCGGCTACAATGGAACCCTTATCAGCATGTGCCACGAAACCCTAATCTAATCAATAGGAAGAGGAACAGGAAGGACTCAGCGGATTCATACCTTAGGAGGCCGTCGGCGTCGGCGTTGATGGAGGAGTCGATCGCCAGGGAGGTCGTCGCCGTCGATGGAGGAGAAGGGGATGCCGGCGGCGGAGAGGAGGACTGGGTCGAGTGGATAATCAAGAGGAGGAGCGGGTCAAGTGGAGAGAGGAGTGGGGAAAAGAGTGGGTCCACTTGTCAGTGAGTTATGTATTTGATATATTGAAAAGGGTTGGCATAGAGTACAAAACCAACAGCCTCTAACTAGCACAGTGGTAGAAAAAATAGTTGAATAAGCGGCAGGTCGTGGGTTCGAGCCCCACTTGTCAGCGAGTGGGTAGAGTAGCAAAATGGCCCACTTGTCAGCGAGGTCTATGTTTGATACTTGACTGGTTTGATGATTTGAAAAGAGATGGCAGAGAGTGGAAGACGAGTAGCCTCTTCCTAGCCCAGTGGTAGAAACACAGTGAAACGAGTGCGCGGTCGTGGGTTTGAGTCTCCGCTCACGCATATTTTTTTGCTCATAGTGCAACATCTTCAGTTAAAGCAAACTTATGAAAAAACAACAGTTCTGAAAACAACTTCTGAAAAATATTTTGCAATCTTCAAGCATTAAAAGACAACATTTTGCTCCTGTAATCTTCATCACATCATTATCTGACCAAAACAAAAACAACAGTTCTGACCAAAAACTAAGAAAATGGCACCAAAACTACATCACTATCTGCATTTTATCTTCATCACATCATTTTGCACCAAAACATCATTTGGCATTGTATCTACAACCATAATTCTCATTCATTGAAGAAATTTTTGTCATTTCTACCCAGATATCATAACAATAAGCATCCAAAATGCACCAGCATCATAACAATCACAACAAGTGTTTTACAAATAACAACAAGTGCTTACAAAATACAACAAACATTAGGATCACATCAAATGCTTACAAAAGGAAATCAAATGTTTTGCATTTTGCATCACATACTATAACCAACATTTTGTCACAGGATCACACCACTACATCCATCAGGATCTTCAGGCATTTTGCTACCTGGAGATAATTGTAGTACATTAGGATCACCATGCATATGCACAAGAAGGAAAACTACAGAGAATTACAAGGAAAACTACAGAGAGTTAGAAGGATTACCAAGGACACAAAATTTACCTTCATGTCCATTCGCTACTCATCGTCGTCGACACGAAAACAAGGAACTCTATGCCCACTCCTGTTTTCCTCATCATCACTACAATATTGCAACATAATATGATCAGTCCTATTTTCCTCATCCTCGCTCTCATGACCATCCGCTACCATCTTTCTTCTTTTCTTGATGCCTTCAACTATTGTTGCATCAACGGGCACATGTTCCCGGTCCCTTCGCACTCTACTTTGCACCGGAATTTCCACAGAGTCATCACCCCGGTATGTTAGTCCACCACCACCGGGGCCCTTTTCCACTTCAGTTTCAGTCACACTCCACAAGTGTCTGTGCTCAAAGTTTTGCACAACTCGCCATTTTCCACGCAAAAGAGTGTCTGGCAGATAAAACACCATTGTTCTTGTGTTGTTAGAATAAAGGGATCACTCTTATACCAACACCTTGTAGTGTTGATGCTTTTGAAGTGGCCATCGTATTTGACAAAACAGTCTCTCTTCTTCTTGCTACCAAGCTCAAACCAGTCACAGCGAAATAAGACAACCGAGCGATGGATGCCTCCACTAGAGTCGTACTGCAACTCTATTATGCTTCTCAACTGACCATAGAAGTTAATGATCTCACGATCATGTGACCCCTCAGTGACGATTCCACTATTCTGTGTCTTCTTTTTTTCCTCACGGTCAACGGTGTGGTACCGGACACCGTCAGCAATGCATGTTGAATACACTCTCACTCACTAATCCGGTAAGCATGCCAAAGCAAATAGATCATCACTCACCTTCTTCTCCTCATGCAACTTTCCAATATGCACAAATAGACCATTTAGCAAACAATGGTATTTAACAGTTGGTGAATAACACAAAAAACATCAAACATGTGGCTAAAATCTCACATGATTCTCAAACCAATTAGCAAACCCCTTGGCAACAATTTTATCAACATGGATCTTGCTTTCTTCCTGATTTAACTCTTCCTTGCATTTCCTGCAATGCAAACAAAACATGTGAATTAAAACATTAGGCTAGTGCCAACCCAAGCAAAAAAAATATAATGAGTGCACAAGATATAACGTAGTCGATATATGGTAGAACCTCGGCGCAATTGCTGAGCACATACCAAACCATCTTGTCATACTCATCACCAGCCTCCAAGTATTGTGAAGCTCCAAGAAAGTTCACACAATGGTTGAAAAAAGAGACATCACCACTTTGCGAATCAGACCGCTCTATATTTCTTCCCGGCCGGTTCCATCTTGTTTCCACATCGCCAAAGTATCTAGAGCAAAAAGTCAAGCACTTGTCAATGACATATGCTTCAGCAATAGAACCTTCAGGTCTTGCTGTGTTTCGCACATAATGCTTAAAAGTAAGCAACCTTCTTTCGATTGGGTACATCCAACCGTGTTGCCCAGGGCCTCTAAGCATTGCCTCTTTTGGTAAGTGCACCGCCAAATGGACCATCACGATGAAGAAAGCTGGAGGGAAAATCTTCTCGAGCTTGCAAAGAATAATTGGGATTTCTTTTTCAAGTCTTTCCGGGACAGTTAACTTGAGTGTTTTGCAGCACAGTTCTCTAAATAAATTTCCCAGCTCAGTAACCGCTTCATATATATCCTTTTCCATGATTCCTCGGAGGCCCGCCGGCAAAATCCTTTGGAGGAGGATCTGACAATCATGGGTTTTCAGTACTGAAAGCTTGAATCCATCAGAAGATACACAATTTGCTAGGTTAGCAGCATAACCATCTGGAAATTTCACCGCTCTTAGGAATTCACAGAATGCAAGCTTTTGTTCTTTACTCATTGTATACCATGCTCGTGGCATTTCAAATGAATCTTGATATGTCCATTTTACATCATGCTTTTATATCGATATTTATTGCATTATGGGTTGTTATTACACATTATGTCACAATACTTATGCCTATTCTCTCTTATTTTACAAGGTTTACATAAAGAGGGAGAATGCCGGCAGCTGGGATTCTGGGATGGAAAAGGAGCAAATATTAGAGACCTATTCTGCACAGCTCCAAAAGTCCTGAAACTTCACGGAAGTCATTTTCAGAATATATAAAAATACTGAGTGCAAGAAGTTCCAGAGGGGGGCCACGGCCTGGCCATGAGGGTGGGGGGGCATGCCCCCTGCATTGTGGGCCCCCTGGTGGCCCTCCGATGCCCATCTTCTGCTATATGGAGTCTTTCGTTGAGAAAAAAATCATAAGCAATCTTTCGAGATGAGACTCCGCCGCCATGAGGCGGAACCTTGGCGGAACCAATCTAGGGCTCCCGCGGAGCTATTCTACCGGGGAAACTTCCCTCTGGGAGGGGGAAATCATCACCATCGTCATCACCAATGATCCTCTCATCGGGAGGGGGTCAATCTCCATCAACATCTTCACCAGCACCATCTCCTCTCAAAACCCTAGTTCATCTCTTGTATCCAATTCTTGTCTCCAAGTCTGGGATTGGTACCTGTGGGTTGCTAGTAGTGTTGATTACTCCTAGTAGTTGATGCTAGTTGGTTTACTTGGTGGAAGATCATATGTTCAGATCATATATGCATATTAATACCCCTCTGATTATGAACATGAATATGCTTTGTGAGTAGTTACGTTTATTCCTGAGGACATGGGAGAAGTCTTGCTATTAGTAGTCATGTGAATTTGGTATTTGTTCGATATTTCGATGAGATGTATGTTGTCTCTTCTCTAGTGGTGTTATGTGAACGTCGACTACATGACACTTCACCATTTTTTGGGCCTAGAGGAAGGCATTGGGAAGTAATAAGTAGATGATGGGTTGCTAGAGTGATAGAAGCTTAAACCCTAGTTTATGCGTTGCTTCGTAAGGGGCTGATTTGGATCCATATGTTTCATGCTATGGTTAGGTTTACCTTAATACTTTTGTTGTAGTTGTGGATGCTTGCAATAGAGGTTAATCATAAGTGGGAAAGCACCCAAGCACCGGTCCACCCACATATCAGATTATCAAAGTACCGAACGTGAATCATATGATCATGATGAAACCTAGCTTGACGATAATTCCCATGTGTCCTCGGGAGCGTTTTTCTCTATATAAGAGTTTGTCCAGGCTTGTCCTTTGCTACAAAAAGGATTGGGCCACCTTGCTGCACTATATTTACTTTTGTTACTTGTTGCTCGTTACAAATTATCTTATCACAAAACTATCTGTTACCTATAATTTCAGTGCTTACATAGAATACCTTATTGAAAACCGCTTATCATTTCCTTCTGCTCCTCGTTGGGTTCGACACTCTTACTTATCAAAAGGACTATGATAGATCCCCTATACTTGTGGGTCATCAATACTCTTTTCTGGCGTCATTGCCGGGGAGTGAAGGGCCTTTGGTAGGCGGAATTTGGTAAGGAAAATTTTATATAGTGTGCTGAAATTTACTGTCACTTGCTATGGAAAGTAATCCTCTGAGGGGCTTGTTCGGGGTATCTTCACCCCGACCAGTAGAGCAAAGAGTTGCTCCTCAACCTACTGAACCTACTGAAAATGAAAATGTCTACTTTGAAATTCCTTCGGGTATGATAGAAAAACTGCTAGCTAATCCTTTTGTAGGAGAGGAACATTACATCCTGATGAGCACCTAATATATGTGGATGACGTTTGTGGATTATTTAAGCTTGTAGGTATGCCCCATGATGTTATCAAGAAGAAGGTCTTCCCTTTATCTTTGGAGGGAGACGCATTGACATGGTATAGGCTATGTGATGATATTGGACCATGGAACTTCAAACGATTGAAATTGGAATTTCATCAAAAGTTTTATCCTATGCATCTTGTTCATCGTGATCGTAATTATATATATAATTTTTGGCCTCGCGAAGGAGAAAGCATCGCTCAAGCTTGGGGGAGGTTTAAGTCAATGTTATATTCATGCCCCAATCATGAGCTCTCAAGAGAAATGATTATTCAAAAAATTTATGCTCAACTTTCTAATAACAACCGCACCATGCTCGATACTTCTTTTGCTGGCTCTTTTATGATGAAGACTATTGAATTCAAATGGGATTTATTGGAAAGAATTAAACGCAACTCTGAAGATTGGGATCTTGATGAAGGTAAGGAGTCAGGTATGACACGTAAGTTTGATTGTGTTAAATCTTTTATGGATACCGATGTTTTTCGTAAATTTAGCACTAAATATGGACTTGACACTGAGATAATAGCTTCTTTCTATGAATCTTTTGCTACTCATGTTGATCTCCCTAAGGAGAAGTGGTTTAAATATCATCCTCCCATAGAAGTAAAAGTAGCTGCACCTATTAAAGTTGAAGAAAAGACTATCACTTATAATGATCCTATTATTCCTACTCCTTATGTTGAGAAACCACCTTTTCCTGTTAGGATAAAAGATCATGCTAAAGCTTCAACCGTGGTTCGTAAAAGAAATGTTAGAACCTATACACCTCCCGAGCAAGTTAAAGTTGAACCTAAGATTGCTATTGTTAAGGATCTCTTGGCTGATAATATTGATGGGCATGTTATTTATTTCTGTGATGAAACTACTAGAATTGCTAAACCTTGTGCTAAAAGGTAAACATAGACCTGTGGTAGGCATGCATGTTATTTCTGTTAAAATAGGAGATCATTGTTATCATGGCTTGTGTGATATGGGTGCTAGTGCTAGTGCAATACCTATTGACTTATACAAAGAAATTATGCATGATATTGCACCCGCTGAGTTAGAAGAAATTGATGTCACCATTAAACTTGCCAATAGAGATACTTTTTCACCAGTGGGAATTGTTAGAGATGTTGAAGTCTTCTGTGGGAAAACTAAATATCCTACTGATTTTCTTGTTCTTGGTTCCCCACAAGATAGCTTTTGTCCCATTATATTTGGTAGACCCTTCTTAAACACTGTTAATGCTAGGATAGACTGCAATAAGGATGTTATTACTATTGGTTTAGGTGATATGACTCATGAGTTCAACTTTTCTAAATTCCGTAGACAACACCGTGAAGAACAATTGCCTAGTAAAGATGAAATTATTGGTATTGCTTCTATTGCCGTACCTCCTAGTGATCCTTTAGAACAATATTTGCTAGACCATGAAAATGATATGTTTATGAATGAAAGAAGGGAAATAGATGAAGTGTTCTTTAAACAGGGACCTATTCTGAAACACAACTTGCCTGTTGAAATCTTAGGGGATCCTCCTCAACCCAAGGGTGATCCCGTGTTTGAGCTTAAATCATTGCCTGATACTCTTAAATATTCTTATCTTGATGAAAAGAAGATATATCCTGTTATTATTAGTGCTAACCTTTCAGAGGAGGAAGAAAGATTATTGAAAACTCTAAAGAAGCACTGCGCTGCTATTGGATATGCTCTTGATGATCTTAAGGACATTAGTCCCACTCTATGGCAACACAAAATAAATTTGGAAAAAGATGCCAAACCAGTTATTGATAACCAACGATGACTGAATCCTAAGATGAAAGAAGTGGTAAGAAAAGAAATACTAAAGCTCCTTGAGGCAGGTATAATTTATCCCGTCGCTGATAGTCAGTGGTTAAGTCCTGTCCATTGTGTTCCTAAGAAGGGAGGTATTACTATCGTTCCTAATGATAAAGATGAATTGATTTCACAAAGAATTATTACAGGTTATAGGATGGTAACCGATTTTTGCAAATTAAATAAGGCTACTAAAAAGGATCATTACCCCTTACCTTTTATTGATCAAATGCTAGAAAGATTATCCAAACATACACATTTTTGCTTTCTAGATGGTTATTCTGGTTTCTCTCAAATACCTGTGTCAGCTGAGGATCAATCGAAGACCACTTTTACTTGCCTTTTCGGTACTTTTGCTTATAGACGTATGCCTTTTGGTTTATGTAATGCACCTGCTACCTTTCAAAGATGCATGATGGCTATATTTTCTGATTTTTGTGAAAAGATATGTGAGGTATTCATGGATGATTTCTCCGTTTATGGATCCTATTTTGATGATTTCTTAAGCAACCTTGATCGAGTTTTGTAGAGATGTGAATAAACTAACTGTCGGTGTCAAAACCGGTGGATCTCGGGTAGGGGGTCCCAAACTGTGCGTCTAAGGCGGATGGTAACAAGAGGCAGGGGACAAGATGTTTACCCAGGTTTGGGCCCTCTTGATAGAGGTAATAACCTACTTCCTGCTTGATTGTTCTTGATGATATGAGTATTACAAGAGTTGATCTACCATGAGATCGTAGAGGCTAACCCTAGAATCTAGCCTATGGTATGATTGTGTGTGTTGTCCTACGGACTAAACCCTCCGGTTTATATAGACATCGGAGGGGGCTAGGGTTACACAAGGTCAGTTACAAGGGAGAAGATATACATATCCGTATTGCCTAGCTTGCCTTCCATGCCATGGAGAGTCCCATCCAGACACGGGACGAAGTCTTCAATCTTTTATCTTCATAGTCCAACAGTCCGGCCGAAGGGTATAGTCTGGCTGTCCAGAGACCCCCTAATCCAGGACTCCCTCAGTAGCCCCTGAACCAGGCTTCAATGACGACGAGTCCGGCGTGCAGTATTGTCTTCGGCATTGCAACGCGGGTTCCTCCTCCGAATACTCCATAGAAGATCTTGAACACAAGGATAGTATCCGGTTCTGCAAAATATATACCATCATAGAGAGAATAATATTTCCACAAATCTAATCTGCTGACACTTTTAGCAACATCACATCATGTCATGGCTCGGTCATTATTCGAACCATTTTCCTCAACCAGCATCGCACATATCGCGAGGCGGTTTTCTTGACATGTCTACTCGAAGCAGAGATCGTGTCCCCTTATCACGGGATTCTCATCAATACGGGTATGGGTAACCCAACCACGCCATCAATTACGGCGCTCGAGGAGTAAGCGATTTTAACAGGTAAGTGGGGAGGTTCATCGCCTCCTCCGCCCTTATAAAGGGACAAAGATTCACCCTTTTTACCCACACCTTCTTCCTCCTTTCTTATACATTCTCGCGCACTCGAGCTCCAGCGCCCAAGTTCGTGTCTTTCTCCTCAAACCACTCCAATCATGTCCGGAGCGGGAGGCAAGTGGATGGTCTCCTCTGTCACGGCGGAGGACATCACAAAGCTACGGGCGGCCGAATATCTGGCCGCGGACATCGCACACCGGCTGCCAGCTGCGGGGCAGATCATCCCTACGCCCGAACCCCATGAGAGGGTAGTTTTCCTTACCCACTTTGTCCATGGACTGGGATTTCCTCTCCACCCGTTTGTCCGTGGGCTCATGTTCTACTACGGGCTGGATTTTCATGATCTGGCCCCCAATTTCATCCTCAACATATCGTCGTTTATCGTCGTGTGCGAGGCCTTCCTCCGCATCAGGCCCCACTTCGGCCTATGGCTGAAAACCTTCAATGTCAAACAGAAGGTGGTGGTCGGCCAACAAGAAGAGTGCGGAGGCGCCATGGTGGGAAAAATGCCCAATGTCACCTGGCTAGAAGGCTCCTATGTGGATACCATAAAGGGGTGGCAATCGGGGTGGTTCTACATCACCGAGCAGCGTGACACCAACTGGGTGGCGGCCCCCAAATTTCAATCCGGAATCCCCACGCGGCTCACTTCCTGGAAAGAGAAGGGCCTGTCCTGGGGTTCTTTGGTAGAGCTGACCGGACTCGAGACTTGCATCAGGAACATGATGAGCAAGAAAATCAAGCTCGTCAACGTGGTCCAGGTCATGCTCTTTCGCCGGATTCTCCTGTGTCAACTACGAGGATTCGATTTGTGCGAGTTCTTCCCGGCCCGGCACCAAACGCTGCGAGAGCTCTTCAATACGATGCACGAGGACGTCTGGAGGGTGTTGTTCAAAGGCGCCGAGGTACCCCCTTCCCTCATCGAGGACCGCAGACTCAGCGCAAAGCGCCGCGCTAATCCGGTAAGTTTTCGTATCTTGCAGGGTATTTATTTGCCCCGCTTAAATGATGTGCGGGATCTAAGTTCTCATGCCATTAACAGGACTGGATAAAGACAGCAGAGCAGCTCGATTGCCCAGCCCCTCTGCCTGAAGATCCCGCAGATGCTCTCCTGACGGAGATGCTGACTCCGACACCTTATGAGGTGCCGGCGAAGAAGGCCAAGAAGAAGGCCACGGGGACCCGAAAGGGTCTCCGGCGCAAGGTTGTATCGGACTCATCGTCCAATGACTCCGACGCGCCCTCCTCCCATAAAAATGAGGAGGAGGAGGAAAGTTCTCTCCCCCAGACTAGGGAGACAAGAAAAGGAAGGCCGACCCAACCGAGGAGGCCGAAGGGTCCAAGAAGGGAAGGACCCTCGCTCCGGACTGCTCCATGACGGCCGCCGACAGCGGCGACGAGTAGCTCCCCAGGGTCAAGCCCTTGGCGAAGTCGTAAGTGTCCGGACACCATAGTACTTCATAGTATGTTTTATTGCACTGCTTCTCCTCATGCCGAACATGATTATGCAGTCCGTCCCGAGCTCATCTCGACGTATCCTCGTCGAGCGGCTCATTGGACTCGTTGGATATGAACAGTGGTTCTCTTCCGACCGCTTCCACCCCTCACCCTACGGACAATGTCGAGGTGTTGTATCGAAAGGCACCGAGCCAAGGGGAGGTGGTCCTAGGGGCGCTGCGAGGTGACCTCCCGGACCCAGGGTACAAAGGGAGCGAAGCTCCCACGGGCTCCGAGTTCGTGTTGGGGAACGTAGCAGAAATTCAAAAAATTTCCTACGCGTCACCAAGATCTATCTATGGAGAGACCAGCAACGAGTAGAAAGAGAGGAGAGTTTGCATCTACATACCCTTGTAGATCGCTAAGCGGAAGCGTTCAAGTGAACGGGGTTGATGGAGTCGTACTCGTCATGATTCAAATCACCGATGATCAAGTGCCGAACGGACGGCACCTCCGCGTTCAACACACGTACAGCCCGGTGACGTCTCCCACGCCTTGATCCAGCAAGGAGAGAGGGAGAGGTTGAGGAAGACTCCATCCAACAGCAGCACAACGGCGTGGTGGTGGTGGAGGAGCGTGGCAATCCCGCAGGGCTTCGCCAAGCACCATGGGAGAAGAGGAGGAGGGAGAGGGGCAGGGCTGCACCAACGAGAGATCAAATCGCGTGTTATGGGCAGCCCCATGCCTCAATATATATAGGGGGGAAGGGGGCTGCGCCCCCTTTAGGGTTTTCCCACCCCCTAGGGGCGGCGGCCAGCCCTAGATGGGTTTTGGGGTGCGGCCAAGGAGGGGGGGAGGAGTCCATCCTCCCCAAGGCACCTCGGAGGTGCCTTCCCCCTTGAGGACTCTTCCCTCTAGGGTTCCCTAGGCGCATGGGCCTCTTGGGGCTGGTGCCCTTGGCCCATGTAGGCCAAGGCGCACCACCTACAGCCCATGTGGCCCCCCGGGGCAGGTGGCCCCACCCGGTGGGCCCCCGGGACCCTTCCGGTGGTCCCGGTACAATACCGATGACCCCGAAACTTGTCCCGATGGCCGAAACAGGACTTCCTATATATAAATCTTTACCTCCGGACCATTCCGGAACTCCTCGTGACGTCCGGGATCTCATCCGGGACTCCGAACAACATTCGGTAACCACATACAAGCTTCCTTTATAACCCTAGCGTCATCGAACCTTAAGTGTGTAGACCCTACGGGTTCGGGAGACATGCAGACATGACCGAGACGTTCTCCAGTCAATAACCAACAGCGGGATCTGGATACCCATGTTGGCTCCCACATGTTCCACGATGATCTCATCGGATGAACCACGATGTCAAGGACTCAATTGATCCCGTATTCAATTCCCTTTGTCTAGCGGTATTTTACTTGCCCGAGATTCGATCGTCGGTATCCAATACCTTGTTCAATCTCGTTACCGGCAAGTCACTTTACTCGTTCCGTAACACATCATCCCGTGATCAACTCCTTGGTCACATTGCGCATATGATGATGTCCTACCGAGTGGGCCCAGAGATACCTCTCCGTTTACACGGAGTGACAAATCCCAGTCTCGATCCGCATAAAACAATAGATACTTTCGGAGATACCTGCAGTGCATCTTTATAGTCACCCAGTTACGTTGTGACGTTTGATACACCCAAAGCACTCCTACGGTATCCAGGAGTTACACGATCTCATGGTCAAAGGAAGAGATACTTGACATTGGCAAAGCTCTAGCAAACGAACTACACGATCTTTGTGCTATGCTTAGGATTGGGTCTTGTCCATCACATCATTCTCCTAATGATGTGATCCCGTTATCAACGACATCTAATGTCCATAGCCAGGAAACCATGACTATTTGTTGATCACAACGAGCTAGTCAACTAGAGGCTCACTAGGGACATATTGTGATCTATGTATTCACACGTGTATTATGATTTCCGGATAATACAGTTATAGCATGAATAAAAGACAATTATCATGAACAAGGAAATATAATAATAATACTTTTATTATTGCCTCTAGGGCATATTTCCAACAGTTCGGCCCCTAGCCGAACATTGCGCCGGAACCTTCGATGGTTCCGGACTCCGGCAGGCGGTCCCCCGTTAAGGGGGGGCCAACCACCCGTGCCGGTGTCTTCTGTCCATCCAGAGGCACCGGACAACTTGCTGGAAGCGCTTCGTGGCGCTTCCATCGACGAAGAGCACCGCACTATCATGAGTGCAGTGATCGAGAAGGTTCAGTCCGCCAAAAACGGGCTGACCGAAGCATGCACCAGCCTCCTAACACGCTTTGAGGTAAGCAATCAAAATATAAGAAAATATTACCGCATAGATAGTAGCCCCTGATGCTCTGTTTGGTGTCTGAGAAGAGAGGCCGAATAGAGGATCAAATGATGACCCAGGAGTCTAATAAGAATATGTCTATGTGTAAGTGCAAGCTTCCTTACTAGCTGCTGCCGCACGTACTGCGGAGGTTTATGCACTGAAGCAGGACCTGGAGTGGTCTGAGAATGAGCTTGGCCTTACCAAGAGGCAGCTCGAGGAGAGCAAATGTAAGCAATACCTTGTCTACGCTTTGGAAAAGAAGTTCGGTTGTAAAATAATAGGATCATCATGAATTTGCCAGGGGCCACGACCGAGGTGGCGACCCTGAAGAAGGCGTTGTCCGAGGCCGAAGACAAAGTGGCCAAGGAGCGCATCGAGCGGGAGAAGCAAGAAGCCCGAGTGGGTGAGGTGCAGCAAGAGCTCGAGGCTCTGGCCTAAAAACACGAGTCCTTGCAGCTTGACTCTAAGACATGAGAGTCCAAGCTTGCACAGGCACTTGAAAGCGTCCGGAGCCCCAAGGCTGAAGCCCACAAGGCCCTCCAGGAAATTGATGCGGTGAAGAAAATAGCAGCGGGTAAGGCATTCAATATGCAAAGCAAGCATGTGAAGGAAATTTTCCTTTTTCTTACCCGAGTTTGGAGCTCTCCAAGAGTGTTCGCAGATCTTCCCCATAGTGTACTGGATGCCGCGGAGTTTTACTGGGCTGAGGAGGGGAGCTCGACGGAGAAGTTGTTCTGGTCTCAGTACACTAGGACTGAACACTCAATGCCTTTGAGTGACCAGCTGAAGAAATTAGTCGAAACCGGCGGTGTCTGTGTCGGTGTCAAAACCGGCGGATCTCGGGTAGGGGGTCCCGAACTGTGCGTCTAGGCCGGATGGTAACAGGAGGCAAGGGACACGAAGCTTTACCCAGGTTCGGGCCCTCTTGATGGAGGTAAAACCCTACGTCCTGCTTGATTAATATTGATGATATGGGTAGTACAAGAGTAGATCTACCACGAGATCAGAGAGGCTAAACCCTAAAAGCTAGCCTATGGTATGATTGTTGATGTGTATGTTGTCCTACAGACTAAAACCCTCCGGTTTATATAGACACCGGATAGGGTTAGGGTTACATAGAGTCGGTTACAATGGTAGGAGATTCGAATATCCGTATCGCCAAGCTTTCCTTCCACGCCAAGGAAAGTCCCTTCCGGACACGGGACAAAGTCTTTAATCTTGTATCTTCATAGTCCAGGAGTCTGGTTGAAGGTATAGTCCGGCTATCCGAACACCCCCTAATCCAAGAATCCCTCAGTAGCCCCCGAACCAGGCTTCAATGACGATGAGTCCAATGCGCAAATTGTCTTCGACATTGCAAGGCGGGTTCTCCTCCAAATTCCGTGTACCTGTTTGAATAAAGTCCGGTTTCTTGTAGATGTTGCGCTCCTTGGCATCTATGCCCAATAATGGCCATTTCCCACGTGTCAAACGAATATGGAAAGTCTGAGTGTTTTTACATTCACACCCTAGCCGCGTAAATGAGCTGCCCTATTTAAGGGGACGAGGATTTAGATCCAATCCACACCTTCTCCCCTCCACGAGTGTTCATCAGAGCGCATCCGACAAAGGTCCATTCCACCATGGCCAGCTGCCGCAACTCCTCCGCTCGCCCTTCCAGCCCTAAGCCTGGATATTGGGAGAGATGTTCCACCCCGCATAGCGAGCTAGTGACGCTCCAGACCAAGGGATTTCTCCCCCCGACCTATATGGTCCCGGTTCAAGCCAGTCTTGCCGTCTACAACAGCGGAGAGCAAGCAGAGAATGCCCCTAATCCATCCAAAGGAGAGCGGGTGTGCCTTGTCCCTTACTTAATAAGGGGGCTCGGATTTCCCATCCACCCATTTCTCCGGGGGCTGCTGGAGTTCTACGGCCTCCAGCTACATCATCTCACGCCTGCCTCAGTATTGCATATCGCGGGCTTTGTAGCCCTCTGCGAGCTGTTCTTGGGTGTTGAAGCTCATTTCGGACTGTGGAAGGAGCTATTTTGCCTCGTGCCCCGTTCCAAGAAAGGGTCAATGTATCAAGTGGGCAGAGCCAAAGTGTGGCGCATCGCCGGGACCAGATATCTGTCCGGAACCCCAAACAAGGCGTCCGATGATTGGCCCTTGGAATGGTTCTATATAGAAGACGTCCCACTGTCGGATCCTGTCCGGATCGGCCTCCCAGAATTCAACAGTGCTCCCTTAAAGAAGCGCCTAAGCTGGCGTCCACGGAGCCCTCAAAGGGAAAGTGACAGGGACATCGTTTACCTAATGGGCTGAATAAGATTGTTGGCCCATTCCGGACTGACCATGATCGGAGTTATGGCCGAATGCATCATGCGGGGGGTGCAGCCGCTTCAGTATAGAAGCCACCCCATGTGGGATTTCAACGGGGAGGACGACGCCACCCGCTACGGCCGTAAGGGGCCAGATTCAGTCGTCGCTCTATTAAAGATCTTGTCCACTTTGTACAAGGGAGAAGAGGAGGAATTTCTCCGCGTCAACCCACAGGGTGGATTCTCTATGCACAATCCCCCAAGCTAGGTAAGTGGTCGCATTTACCTGCTCATCCGTTTAGTATTCCCATTGTTAAATATTTAGTCTGATGACTTCAACGCAGGAACTGCGCCAGGCTGTTAAGGAAATAAGCAGCCCACCTCCACAACCCGAGGACCTAGGACGGTCCCTCGACCCGGCCTCTCAAGAGGATCCGGACATATCTGTGGAGCTGATCGATGGAGTGTTCCATCAATTAAGCAAGG
This sequence comes from Triticum dicoccoides, assembly GCF_002162155.2. Lineage (NCBI taxonomy): Eukaryota > Viridiplantae > Streptophyta > Magnoliopsida > Poales > Poaceae > Triticum > Triticum dicoccoides. The sequence continues at coordinate 593,071,533 of NC_041392.1, read as the reverse complement.
ACAACGCCTTGATGGCCATTACAGCTGATTACCCAGGGCTAATCCTGATGCCCCAGGTACCTGAGATCGAAGTCCCGGTACCCCGGATAGGGGTCCGCCCACTCGTGTTCAATTTCCTGATTGCAACCGAACTTTGCAGGGGAGGTTTTTGAGGCGAAAGGCCGAACCTGCGGCGACAAGCCAACGAGGGGCCACAGGGCCCCGTGGGCAGAAAAGAAATGCAGTCCGGACCGAGGCATCAGCGCAAAGGTAAGGCGCGCCCCCTTATCCCGAGTGTTATACCTTCGAGGCACATTAACACTCATGCTCTCTTCAGGCAAAGAGACCTCGCCGGACTATACCCGAAGAGGCTGCCAATCGCGCCTCCACCAGCCAGGCTCCAAAGCCTGGTCCAGAGGCGGAGGCGAACGCAAGGCGCACGCCAGACGCTCCTCCGACGGAGGATGTGGACGGGCTTTCTGCCACCAACTCTGAGGTGGAGAGTGCTATGAACCACAGGCGTCGTCGGATAATTCTTCGTGACACTTGTTTATCCCAAGGGGCGTTGGATGCCTTCAACTCGGGAGATGCGCACCTCCGTGCCGCTCAAAATGGTCTAGCCAGAGCCATGGAGGAATATGTAAAAGACATACGGGTAAGAAAATTTTGGTAAATATATATGTAGCAGTAGCCCCCGAGACTTGAAACAGTTAGAATAACTGATTTAAGGATCATTTGACATGCATGTTCTTACAAAAAAGAATTCCCTACTGTCCAAGGAGCTGGAAGAGTGCAAAGCCCAACTGGAGGCCGCACTAGCCGCGACAGGGGAGCCTAAGGAGACCCCCTCTGGTAATATACAGTTCGAAAGATAAGTATTTTGCGGAGCACGGCTTTGGTGCAAATCTGACAAATGAAATTGTAGATGGCGCCGGATTGAATCCGGAAAGGCAACACCTCCTACACCAGCTAAAGGCTGGTGAGAGGGTGCTATTGAAGGTGATGGGGGAGAAGAACGTTCTCCAAGATGCCAACACCCGGCTGGGCGTCGAGCTGAAAGATGTTCGTGCCTAGCTGTCAGACTCCGTGAAGGAGAATCAGCGGCTTCGGCGCGGCATATTCAGTAAGTGCTTGAACGAACCTTTTGAAAGAAAGTTCGGCGGGGAAGTCGACTAAAGAGCAATGTCTGTAGGTGTGCTAACAGGTCGTCCTGCAGAGGAGATGCCCGGTTCTATGGGCGACCTTCTTCCCGAGCTCTCGCAACTGCTCGATCGGGTTCGGCAGGCGATGCGAGGCATCGCCCAGGCCCTGTGGCCATCTGTCTCCATGCTCGAAGGTCTTGGAGATCTTGCGGAGAAGCTAAAGGGAGCACGGTGGCGCTTCCGATTGTGAAAGATATCGGCCTGCCGTCAAGGCGCTAGGGAGGCCTGGGCCATGGTGAAGATGCGGTACTCAGAGGCTGACCCCAACCACATGGCCGAGGTCGGTCCTATAGGGCCCGATGGGAAGGAGATCCCTGTAAGCTTAGTGTACGGCCAAGTAGAGTTGGCTGCAAAGTATTCCCAGCAGGACTGTAAATTAGACAGCTTGTTAGATGGTATTGAAGATGAATACAATCAGTCAAAATGACTATGTAATTGAATTGACATTTATAATGCCTTCTAGCCGGATTGTAGATCATTTGTCATGGCCGACCTTTTCGCTTCAGCCTCGGGACCTGACGGTCCGGAGTGTGTCCGAATTCCCATGCGGTTATATAAGAACCGGGGAATGCGTGGAGACCAGGCGTAGGGGTCATTAGTGCGTGAACAGACAAGTGCCCGACTAGTTATGTTATATTACATGGTTAGTAAGAAACATCTTCCAGGGAGAATAGTTCCGTTAAGGGTCCCTTTCCCTAGGGGGCATGCCCTAAAGTGCATGTCCATGCTGCGAAAAGAAACGCGGGAAAAACACCTGGGGGCACATAGATAAAGAAAAAGATCATTTTTAGTTCACCGACCAAATATTCCCTTAAGAACGCTAGCTTTCGACTTCACCCAGTCTGAGGTACACGTCCGGCTGGCCCGACAGTAACAATCGCAGAGGTGCTCCCTTTACCACCTAGCCGAACAATCGGGAACGTAGGGGTAAGCACAGGAGCCAGGCAACCCAGCTTGGCCAAAACTTAAGTCATATCGATGCATATAATGGTGAATAAAAGGTACATGCGGAAGTTTGACACATGTGTTGGGCATGAAGCCCGTATAAATAAGCTTCTGTTTAAAGAAGCCCCCAGGTTTACTGAGCGCGGACAGAGCGTCAATTTATGAGCCTTTAAAGGTTATAAGAGAGAGAAAAAGAGAGAAGGAGAGAAATGTGAGACGGAAAGTATACAAAAAATGGACAGAGTAAGGAGACGAACATAGGATCCGGCGCTAGGCATAGAATCTTCAAAGACGGGCTGCGTTCCATGGGTTCGGCTCGAGTCGGTTATCAGTTGCGTTTCGTAGGCGGTACGCTCCACCAGTCAGGACTTGGTCAATTATGAAGGGACCTTCCCACTTGGGCTTGAGTTTATCCTTTTTCTTGTCTGGCAGGCATAGAACTAATTCGCCAACGTTGTAATTTTTGGCACGTACTTCTCTGCTTTGGTATCTTCGAGCTTGCTGTTGATAGAATGCGGAACGGGCTTTCGCCACGTCACGCTCCTCCTCTAATGCGTCCAGACTATCCTGCCGATCGATCTCGGCTTCTCTTTCCTCGTACATGCGCACTCAAGGTGAGTCATGAATTATGTCGCAAGGCAAAACTGCCTCTGCGCCGTACACCATAAAGAATGGTGTGTATCCGGTGGTACGATTCAGCGTGGTCCGCAGCCCCCAGAGTACGGAGTCGAGCTCCTCTACCTAGTGCGTGTTAGATTCCTTGAGGGACTGCACTAATCTGGGTTTAAGGCCGCTCATGATAAGACCATTTGCGCGTTCGACCTGGCCGTTAGTTTGTGGGTGATAGACAGAAGCATAATCGAGCTTTATGCCCATGTTTTTGCACCAGGGCTTTACCTCGTCGGCCGTAAAGTTCGTGCCATTATCAGTGACGATGCTGTGGGGGACGCCGTAACGGTGTACAACCCCGGATATGAAGTCTATCACAGGTCCGGATTCGGCCGTCTTAACAGGCTTGGCTTCTATCCATTTGGTGAACTTATCCACCATGACCAGTAAGTATTTGTGCTTGTGGGTTCCGCCTTTAAGGGGTCCAACCATATCAAGCCCCCAGACCGCAAAGGGCCAAGTGATGGGAATAGTTTGGAGGGCGGTGGGTGGCATATGGCTTTGGTTTGCAAAGAGCTGGCAACCGGTGCATCGTTGGACTAAGTCCTGAGCGTCTGCCCGGGCCGTCGGCCAATAAAAGCCTGTACGGAAGGCCTTGCTTACAAGGGACCGGGCTGCAGCGTGATGACCGCTGAGTCCGGCATGAATTTCAGCCAGGAGATTCCGCCCCTCCTCTTCGAAGATGCACCTTTGAAGGACTCCGGTAGTGCTTTTCTTATAAAGCTCTCCGTCGTGGACTCTGTAGGCTTTGGATCGCCGCACTATGCAGCGTGCCTCATTTTGGTCCTCGGGGAGTTCCTACCTAGTAAGGTAGGCGAGGAATGGTTCTGTCCACGGGGCGATGATGGCCATTATTACATGGGTTGAAGGTGTTATTTCATTGGCAGGGCCTCCGATTGTGTCAGAATGTTCGGTGTCGGGCAGTGCGGTTGGGTCCGGGCTGTTATTGTTCGGCTCCCCTTCCCATGCCACGGATGGCTTGAACAGCGTTTCCAAGAAGATGTTGGGGGGACTACATCGCGTTTTGCGCTGATGCGTGCCAGGACATCTGCCGCCTGATTATTTTCCCGGGCTATATGGTGAAATTCAAGCCCCTCGAACCGAGCTGACATTTTTAGGACGGCGTTGCGGTAAGCTTCCATTTTGGATCCTTGGCATCGAAGTATCCATTTATTTGGGATATTGCGAGGTTCGAGTCCCCGCGCACCTCTAGGCGTTGAATGCCCATGGATACTGCCATCCGGAGACCATGTAAAAGGGCCTCATATTCGGCTGCATTGTTGGAGTCTGTGTACATAATCTGGAGTACATATTGAACTGTGTCTCATGTGGGGGACATCAAGACGACGCCAGCCCCCAGTCCAGGCAACATCTTGGAGCCATCGAAATGCATGATCCAATTTGAATATGTGCCGTACTCTTTAGGGAGTTCGGCCTCCTTCCATTCTGCGACGAAGTCGGCCAAGACTTGTGACTTGATGGCTCACCGTGGCTTATAAGTTATGCCGAATGGGAGGAGCTCAATGGCCCATTTTGCAATCCAGCCCGTTGCGTCAAGATTATTTATAATATCGTTAAGTGGTACTTCCGAGGCTACTGTGATTGAACACTCTTGAAAGTAGTGTCGTAGCTTCCGGGATGCCATGAATACCACATACGCAATCTTTTGATAATGCGGGTATCGTGATTTGTAGGGAGTGAGGACAGTGGACACATAATAGACCGGCTTTTGAAGGGGGAATTTGTGTCCATCCATTTCTCGTTCGTCGACGAGCACTGCGCTTACAACCTGATGTGTTGCTGTGATGTACAATAGCATTGGGTTGCCGGTGTTTGGCGCGGCCAGGACTGGGTTTGTTGCCAGTATGGCTTTTATTTTGTCGAGTCCGGCCGTGGCTGCGTCCGTCCATTTGAAGTGTTCGGTGCGCCGAAGGAGGCGGTAAAGGGGAAGGGCCTTTTCTCCCAAGCGGGAGATAAAGCGGCTTAGAGCCGCCACGCATCCGGTCAACTTTTGTATTTGTTGTGACAGAGCTTGGATCTTGGCTGGATTTGCTTCAATTCCTCTACCGGATACAATGAAGCCCAAGAGCTTTCTGGCTGGAACGTTGAAAACGCATTTTTCCGGGTTGAGCTTGATGTCGTATGTTCGGAGATTATCAAATGTGAGCCTCAAGTCGTCTACTAGAGATTCAACATGTCTTATTTTAATGACCACATCATCTACATATGCCTCCACTATTTTGCCGATCTGGCTTGCCAGACATGTCTGAATCATGCGCTGATATGTTGCGCCGACGTTTTTGAGCCCGGAGGGCATCGTGTTGAAGCAGAATGGCCCGTATGGTGTGATAAATGCCATTGCGGCTTGGTCTGGTTCTGCCATCTTGATTTGATGGTAGCCAGAATATGCGTCAAGGAAACACAACGAATCATGTCATGCGGTAGCATCGATAATTTGATCGATGCGGGGGAGGGGGAAGGGATCCTTTGGGCAAGCCTTGTTAAGGTCTTTAAAATCAACACACAGGCGCCAGGATTTGTCCTTCTTTGGTACCATCACCAGGTTTGCTAGCCAGTCCGAATGTTTTATATCTCTGATGAATCCGGCCTCCAATAGCTTTGCTAGCTCCTCTCCCATAGCCTGTCTCTTAGGTTCGGAAAAACGCCGAAGAGCCTGTTTGACAGGTTTGAAACCTGTTTGGATATTTAAGCTGTGCTCGGCCAGCCTTTGTGGAATTCCTGGCATGTCTGAAGGATGCCAGGCAAAAATGTCCCAGTTCTCTCGTAGGAACTCTCGCAATGCGGCGTCGACATCAGGGTTTAACTGTGCCCCGATGGAAGCTGTTTTATTGGGGTCCGTTGGATGGACTTGGAATTTGACTATTTCGTCCGCCAGTTTAAAGGAGGTGGACTTGGATCTTTTGTCGAGTACCACATCGTCCCTATTCTCCATAGAGCGCAGCGCAGTCAGCTCCTCAGCCGCTAGGGCTTTGGATAGTGCCTCGAGGGCCAGTGCGGCTGTCTTGTTTTTGGCGTGGAGTGCTATGTCCGGATCACTAGCGAGAGTGATGATCCTATTAGGCCCGGGCATCTTGAGCTTCATGTACCTGTAATGGCGTATTGCTTGGAAGATTGTAAATGCTTCCCGCCCTAGCAAAGCATGATAACCGCTGCTGAACGGGGCCACATGGAACGTGACCCCTTCAAACCTGTAATTGTCCGGCGTGCCGAACACTTCATCTAGTGTGATTTTTCCTGTACAGCGCGCTTCCAGACTGGGGATTATTCCTCTAAAGGTTGTGCTGCTTCGCACGATGCGGTTCCAGTCTATTTCCATTTTTTGAAGAGTTTCCTCATAGATGAGGTTCAATCCGCTGCCGCCGTCCATGAGTACCTTGGTAAGACGAAAGCCGTCCACTATTGGACTGAGGACCAATGCAGCTGGTGCTCGGGCTGTTCGGAATTTAGGTTCATCACTGGCGTTAAAGGTAATAGCCGTGTCACTCCATGGGTTTATTGTTGCTACTTGGTAGACTTCAGCAAGGCTGCGGAGTGTCCTTTTTTGCATATTATTTGATGCGAAGGTCTCGAAGATTGTTAATACCGTATTGGTGTCTCTGGGGTGGCTTTCTATGGCCTCCGGAATTAGGAGGTTTTCGCCAATTTTGGCCACCTGCCGGAGTATCCAACATGGTCTAAGGCTGTGAGTTGGTGTGGCGTCCTCTGTACTATGAATTTTACAGGGTCCATTAAGCCATCCTTCCAATACGGTTCCATGCCCTGTAGAGGGTTTTTGCCTTTTGGTGTTTGACCCGGGTGTCTAGCGATGATGCACCCTTTTATTTCGGACTGGGTTTGCATTAAGGTCCGGATTGTCCCAAAATTTTGTTTCGGTTTTCCGGGCGCTTTCCATCGCACAGTACTTTCGTACTATGGACGCCAAGTCAGCGAAGCGTGTAATATCACGGTGACTTATGGCGTTGAGGATTCCCTTGTCCGTGCAATTATTGCAGAAGAATGAAATTGCATCTTCCTCGCGACAGCCCTTTATCCTGTTCATAACCAGGAGGAATCTGGCCCAGTAATGATGTACTATTTCTTCGGGCTCTTGCCTGATTTGGGATAGATCGCTAATGTTCGGATGGGTGGGTGGAATTAAATCCGAAGCCCCACCCCATCTGAGGCTCAGAGGCCGAGGAATTTCCGAACTCGAAAATTTGGATTCCTAGATGTCGTCCAATGAATCCAGTCTGTCGCCTGATTCTAGGTTCGGGTCTTGAGTGATATCCTCCCCTCCGCGGGCATCCGGCTTGGAGGGATCGGGAATCCGGACGTAACGAGTCCTTAACATGGATGAGGGGTCGACGCACTGTCCCTCTACCACGGCAACATGATGGGTGACTTGGGGAGAGTTAATCTCTCTCAGATCGGGTTTAGGCCTAATCTGGTCGTAATCCGTAGCGACTCCTAGGGCGGCGAAGCGATCCAAGAGCTCGTTTATGGAGGAGAGCTCCATTGGGTCTAACTGCTCGGCGAGTTCCGAGCTGACGTGAAGATTGTTTTCGATGACTCGAGAGGTCATCGTCGGTGTAGAGGCCGAACAGTTGGTCACAAGAAAACCACCTAGCCGGAGAGTTTGGCCGACAGCCAAAGCTCCCTTAGAAAAGGTGTCGTCTTTAAAGACGGGGTGAGGCATCCTTCCTGATGGCGACGACATAGAGGAACTCTCAATAAAAGCACCAATGTCGGTGTCAAAACCGGCAGATCTCGGGTAGGGGGTCCCGAACTGTGCGTCTAGGCCAGATGGTAACATGAGGCAAGGGACACGAAGCTTTACCCCGGTTCAGGCCCTCTCGATGGAGGTAAAACCCTACGTCCTGCTTGATTAATATTGATGATATGGGTAGTACAAGAGTAGATCTACCACGAGATCAGAGAGGCTAAACCCTAAAAGCTAGCCTATGGTATGATTGTTGATGTGTATGTTGTCCTACGGACTAAAACCCTCCGGTTTATATAGACACCGGATAGGGTTAGGGTTACATAGAGTCGGTTACAATGGTAGGAGATTCGAATATCCGTATCGCCAAGCTTGCCTTCCATGCCAAGGAAAGTCCCTTCCGAACACGGGACGAAGTCTTTAATCTTGTATCTTCATAGTCTAGGAGTCCGGCTGAAGGTATAGTCAGGCTATCTGAACACCACCTAATCCAGGACTCCCTCAGCCAGGTTAAGCATCATCTTGTAGACCCGGAGATTGTCAAATGTCTCCTTTAAATCATCAATCAGGGTCTCTTTCTTTCTTGACTTTACTACAATGTCATCTACATAAGCATGAACATTGCACCCAATCTGGTTATGTAAACAATTCTGCACACATCCCTGATAAGTCGCCTGGGCACTCTTGAGCCCAAAAGGAGTTATAAATGTTGTCTTCTCTTGGTCCTTAACTGCCATCTTGATCTGATGATTACGAGAATAAGCATCCAAAAAGCTCAAACGCTCACATCCCGCCGTAGCATCAATGATCTGATCAATACGAGGGAGAGCAAAAGGATCAGCTGGACAAGCTTTGTTTAAATCTGTGTAATCCACACACATACGCCAAGTGCCATTTTTCTTAAGCACCAGCTGAGGAAGTCCTGGATTAGGGGGTCCTCAGACAACTGGACTATATACTTTGGTCAGATTGTTGGACTATGAAGATACAAGATTGAAGACTTCGTCTCGTGTCTGGGTGGGACTCTCCTTTGCGTGGAAGGCAAGCTTGGCAATTCTGATATGTAGATCTCGTCCCTTGTAACCGACTCTGTGTAATCCTAGCCCCCTCCGATGTCTATATAAACCGGAGAGTTTAGTCCGTAGGACAACAACAGTCATAATCATAGGCTAGCTTCCAGGGTTTAGCCTCTACGATCTCGTGGTAGATCAACTCTTGTAATACTCATATCATCAAGATCAATCAAGCAGGAAGTAGGGTATTACCTCCATCGGGAGGGCCCGAACCTGGGTAAACATTGTGTCCCCCGCCTCCTGTTACCATCCACCTTAGATGCACAGTTCGGGACCCCCTACCCGAGATCCGCCGGTTTTGACACCGACATTGGTTCTTTCATTGAGAGTTCCACTGTGTCGTCACCATAAGGCTTGATGGCTCCTTTTATCATCGGCAACGATGCGATCCAGGGTGAGGTTTTTCTCCCCGGACAGATCTTCGTATTCGGCGGCTTCGCACTGCGGGCCAACTCGCTTGGCCATCTGGAGCAGATCGAGAGCTACGCCCCTAGCTGTCAGGTCAGGTTTGGAAACTTAAACTATACTGCCGACATCCGCGGAGACTTGCTCTTCGACGGATTCGAGCCCATGTTAGGTGCGCCGCACAGTCACGACGAGCATGACTTAGCTCTGCCGTCGGACAGTGTTCGGGAGATCACACCTATGGCGACTCCGGCCCTTGATCCGGAGCAGATCCCGTCATCCGAGGACGGGTGGATGGACCCCGCCACGGAGGCTGCACACCCAGCGGCGATAAAGCCGAATACTGACTTCACCTCCTATGAGACCTATGTTGCCGGACCCTTGGATTCGTCCCTGGCCACAGGCTCCGAACCACCTGCGTCCGTGCCTATCGAATCTAATTGGACACCGATCATGGAGTTTACCTCCGCAGATATCTTTCAGCACTCGCCCTTGGGCGATGTGCTATAATCATTGAGGTCTCTCTCCTTGTCAGGAGACCCTTGGCCGAACTATGTTCGGCTTGAGTGGGAAGCGGACGATGAAGAAATTCATTCACCACCCACCACCCACTTAATAGCCACTGTCGACGACTTAACCGACATGCTTGATTTCGGCTCTGAAGACATCGACGGTATGGACGGCGATGCAGGAGAAGAATAGGGAACCACTGCCCACACGGTGCTAGACAGCCACCTCATCATATGATATATACATGGTGGACACCCCCAAAGAAAGCTATGGCAATAAGGCAACAGAGGATAATCCCCTCGAGAAGCAATCTAAGCACCGGCATCATCGGCGCCGCTCTAAGCCCCGCCATAGCAAAAGCAGCGATAGCGGCACAAGAGACAATAATGCTACGGATAGTGTCGAAGACGAAGACAATCCCCTCCAGCCAGGCTTCGAGCAGGAGGATGGGCAAGCTAACCCTAAGGAACAAGTGGAAGATGGAGAATCAGAGGATGACAATTACATGCCCCTCTCCGATGACGAGGTGAGCCTTGGCGACGAAGAATTTATTGTGCCTGAGGATCTCGTCGAGCAGGAGCGCTTCAAGCGGCGGCTTATAGCCACAGCAAAAAGTCTGAAGAAAAAGCAACAACAGCTTCAAGCTGATCAAGATCTGCTAGCGGATAGATGGACCAAGGTCCTGGCGGCCGAGGAATACAAACTCGAGTGCCCAACCAAAAGTTACCCAAAGCGCAGGTTGCTACCCCAACTCGAGGAGGAAGCATTAAAGCCTACGCTACCAGCGTATGATGCGGCTGACCGACCACCTCGTGGCCGAGATAAAGCGGCATATCAGCCCGAAGTCTAGCCTGCACCCCGTCGCCAGTCAAACAAAAACACCAAGGCCCGGGGCAACACGCAGGACCTGCGAGACGTATTGGAAAACAAAGCAGGACATACGAGATCAATATACGGATCACGGGGGCGCGCCCCAACGTGTGACGACGACCGTCACGCCGGATATACTAAAAGCAAATCCGGCCGGGCCGAATACAGTAGACAAGACTCGTATAAATTGCTTTGTGATATAGCCCGGCACAGAGGCGCCGCACACCCCCTATGCTTCACTGATGAAGTAATGGATCACGAATTACCAGAAGGTTTTAAACCCATGAACATTGAATCATATGATGGTAAAACAGACCCCGCGGTATGGATCGAAGATTTCCTCCTCCACATGCACATGGCCCGTGGTGACGATCTACATGCCATCAAGTACCTCCCATTAAAACTCAAAGGACCTGCTCGGCATTGGCTCAATAGCCTGTGGGCAAACTCAATTGGCAGTTGGGAGAATTTGGAGGACGCATTCCTTGATAACTTCCAGGGCACTTATGCGCGACCACCGGATGCCGATGACTTGAGTCACATAACCCAATAGCCAGGGGAATCAGCCAGGAAATTCTGGACTCGGTTCCTAACTAAAAAGAACCAAATTGTCGACTGTCTGGATGCCGAGGCCTTAGCGGCATTTAAGCATAACATCCGCGACGAGTGGCTCACCCGACACCTCAGCCAAGAGAAGACGAAAGTCCGTGGCAGCCCTCGCGACACTCATGACCCGCTTTTGTGCGGGCAAAGACAGCTGGCTGGCTCGCAGCAACAACATATCAAAAAATCCTGGCAATTCAGATGCCAAAGATAGCAATGGCAAGCCACGTCGCAACAGACACAAGCGCCGCAACAACGGCGACAATGCCGAAGACACGACAGTTAATGCCGAATTTAGTGGCTCTAAATCCGGTCAGCAGAAAAATCCATTCAAGAAAAGCAATCCGGGCCCGTCCAGCTTGGACCGCATACTCGATCGTTCGTGTCAAATTCACGGCACCCCCGATAAACCAGCCAACCACACCAACGGAGAATGCTAGGTGTTCAAACAGGCCGGCAAGTTGAATGCCGAAAACAAGGAAAAGGGGCTGCATAGTGACAACGAGGAGGATCCCCAGCCGCCGACACAGGAGGACAGAAGAAATTTCCTCCCCAAGTGAAAACGGTAAACATGATATATGCAACCCATATTCCCAAGCGGGAACGGAAGCGTGCACTGAGGGACGTCTATGCGATGGAGCTAGTCGCCCCAAAGTTCAACCCATGGTCTTCTTGTTCGATCACCTTCGATCGCAGGGACCACCCCACTAGTATCCGTCATGGTGGTTCTGCCGCATTAATCCTTATGGACGGTGGTAGCAGCCTGAACCTGCTCTATCAGGATACAGTGCGTAAAATGGGTATAGACCCCTCGAGGATCAAACCCACCAAAACCACCTTTAAAGGTGTCATCCCAGGTGTAGAGGTCTGTTGCATGGGCTCAATCACACTAGAAGTGGTCTTCGGATCTCCGGACAACTTCCGAAGCGAGGAGTTAATCTTTGATATCGTCCCCTTCCGCAGTGGCTATCACGCACTGCTCGGAAGAACCGCATTTGCCATATTCAATGCGGTACCGCATTATGCATACCTCAAGCTCAAAATGCCAGGACCTCGTGGGGTTATAATAGTTAATGGAAACACAGAACGCTCGCTCCGATGGAGGAACACACTGCGGCCATCGCAGCAGAAGCACAAAGCAGCCTTATGAGGCAAACCGCCAATTCGGCGAAAAAGACCCCGGACACCTTCAAGCGAGTCCTGAGTACCCCACAAGAGGATTGCCAGGCACGTTTACAGCTCGCCTAGCAATTCGGTCTCCGTCCTAGTCCCAGTCAAGCGGCGAAATTTGCGTCACACGTACATAATTACGCACTCAAGATACCATGGGCATGGGCGCAGGCATAGCCACGACACAGCCCACAATGCGGCTCAACCGCTTTAGGACCTGTATACCTTTAACATTTTCTTCCTTTCAGGCCCCTATTCTCTGAAGGCCCTCTCGGATCGTCTGATTATCGGACCCGTCACGGGATGGATACACCAAGGAAGCAAGAAGCTTTGACGTACAAGGGAATCCTCAGGTGGTCTATGATTACGATCGATATACCTGTTTTGCATACCTACACGCAGCTTGACCTTGGATAGGACATGTCAAATAGTCCCATTTTTCACTTATTGCACTACTGTATGCATACGCTTTGACGTATCATTTAAATAACAATGTACAGCATTAGCTCATTATTGCATTCCTTTATCTTTTTTTCCCTGTCTGCTTATTTACGACAAATCACACCCGTACATTCTGATACGACCAGTGCGTCAGGGGCTTCAGTGTACCCCATAACACGGCATGAAAAGTTCGAACACTTTTGATAGTGCGGCACCCCGGACTTATAGCATTATATGCATCAGCTCCGAATCATGTCTTGGGTCAATAGTTGGGTTTGCTCGGCTCCCATGTTTTGGTACCTTACGTTCCTCTATATCGGCTAAGGTAGCACTAGGAGAACTACTGCGATTGTGTCATGGTTCTTCCAGACGAGCACCTCAGTAAAGAAAGCAAAAACTAACTGTCATGATGCGGTGAGAGCTGGTCGCTATTCGAGAGGTCTCAAATCCTTAAAGATCTTTTCCGCTTCGGGCAAGGAGTCAGCCTTGTCCGATTTAGGCGTACATAGCGCCCCAAGTTCAGCCTTCCGAATACTAGGGGCTTCGCAAAAATTTAAAATTGTAGACTTCTATGGCTAAGTGAGAGTGATAAAGCTTTATAGTCTGATGCCTGGTTCGTTGTGCTGAACACCTCCTTTGAAGGACCCAAAACTGGGATAAAGAGTGATCAGGTTTATCTCGAACACCTCAGTACTAGTTACATGGGGGCAGAAGCCGACTACTGGCCAACTCTCTAATTTTATAAACGGCCACACAGAAGGTAATATTTTAAATTAACAAGCGTTACATAACGCACATGAACTCCTTTCACATTACAGGATGACATGAGTACGTTCATTCAAATATTACATCCTTAGCACATTCCTCTGCCACAAGGCGAGCACCCTTCAGGACACTGTCATCATACTTTTCGGGGTGGCAATGCTCCTTGCCCTCCGGCGCCCCCTCCTTCACCAGCTTTTCGGCATCCATCTTCGCCCAGTGCACTTTCGCCAGGGCAAAAGCCCTGCGCGCACCCTCAATGCAAACGGACCGCTTTATGACTTCAAACCGTGGGCAGACGTTCACAAGCCGCCTTACCAGGCCGAAATAGCTGCCAGGCAGGGGCTCGCCAGGCCACATCCGGACTATGAGGCCCTTCAAGGCCAGTTCGGCCGCCTTGTGAAGCTCGACCAGTTGCTTCAACTAGTCGCTCAAGGGCATCGGATGTTCGGTCCCAGTATACTGAGACCAGAACAACTTCTCCGTCGAGCTCCCTTCCTCGGCCCGGTAGAACTCCGCGGCATCTGACATGCTGCTGGGTAGATCTGCGAACGCTCCTGGAGAGCTCCGAATTCGGGTAAGTAAAAGGAAAGTTTCCTTCACATGCTTGCTTTGCATAATGAATGCCTTACCCGCCGCTATCTTTCTGACCGCCTATATTTCCTGGAGGGCCTTTTGGGCTTCGGCCTTGGCATTTTGTGCGTTCTCGAGGGCCTTCACAAGCTCGGACCCTTGTGTCTTAGAGTCACACTCCAAGGACTCATACTTCTTGACAAACTCCTAGAGCTCTTGCTAAACCTCACCGACTCGGGCCTCTTGCTTTTCGCGCTCGGCGCTCCTTGCCGCTATGCCTTCGGCCTCGGACAGCGCCTTCTTCAGGGACGCCACTTCGATCGTGGCCCCTAGGAAAATTCAGGACGATCCTGTGATCTAACAACCAGTTTCCTTTTCCTTTATCAATAAACAGATGATGTATTACTTACCTTTGTTATCTTCGAGCTGCCTCTTGGTAAGGTCGAGCTCTTCCTCGGACCGCTCAAGTTCCCGCTTCAGTGCGGAGACCTCCGTCGTGTGAGCGGCAGCGGCCAGCAGTGAAGCCTGCTTATTCACAAAGACATATTCTGATTAGACTCATGTGATTATTATTTGATCCTCTGTTCGACATTTCTTTGAGAACACCAAACAAAGCATTAGGGGCTACTGTCTATGCTATAACATTTTCTCATAATTTGATTACTTACCTCAAAGCCTATTAGGAGGCTGACACGGGCTTCAGTCAGTCCACTTTTGGTGGACCAAACCTTCTTGACCACCGCACTCATGATAGTGCGGCGCTCTTCGTCAATGGAAACGCCGTGAAGCGCTTCCAGCAAATTGTCCGATGCCTCCGCATGGACAGAGGCCATCGGCAGAGACGGCTTGTCCCCCTTAGTGAGGGGTCGCCTGACAGAATCCGGAACCACTGGAGGTTCCGGTGCAGTATTCGGCTGGTGGTTAGACTTGCTTCCCAGGCATTAGAGCCCATGGGGGTCTTGCCCCTCGTGTGCCCAGCATCCGAAATGTTGCCTTGGGGCGCCTCCAGAACTATCTCCTCTTGGTTCAGTACCCTTTGAGACAACACCTCAACGTCATTCGTAGGGCGGGGGGAGGAGGCGGTCGGGAGTGAATCGTTGTTCATCTCCGATAGGCCCAAAGACTCATCTGAAGAGGATACGTCGATATGGGCTTTGGATGGGCTGCATGATCATGTTCGGCATGATAAGAAGCAATAAAATAAAACATACCAAGAAATATTATGGTATCCGGATACTTATGACTTTTCCAGGGGCTTGTCCCTAGGTAACCACTCCTCATCACTAAAAGTGGCCGCGGTGGAGCAGTGCGGAAGGAAAGTCCTTCCCTTCTTGGCCCCTTCGGCCTCCCCTGACGGGGCGGCCTTCCTTTTCTTGTCTCCCCGGCTGGGGGGGAGAACCTTCCTATTCCTCCTCCTCGTCTTCGTGGGAGGAAGGCGCCTCGGTGTTATCAGATGATGAGTCCGATACGACCTTGCGTCAGAGACCTTTCCTGGTCCCCGTGGCCTTCTTCTTGGCCTTCTTCTCTGGCGCCTCATAGGGCGCCGGAACTAGCATCTCCGTTAAGAGAGCCCTTGTTGGATCCTCGGGCAGTGGAGCCGGACAATTGATCCACACTGCTGTCACGACCCAGTCCTGTTAAATGGCATGGAGGCTTAGATCCCCCACATGATTATACTGGGAAAAGAAACATCTTATGAGATACAAGGAGCTTACCGGATTGGCATGGCGCTTTGTGCTGAGTCCGCGATCCTCGATAAGGGGAGGAGGAACCTCGGCGGACTTGAACAGCACCCTCCAGATATCCTGTTGTGTCATGTTGAAGAGCTCTCGCGGCGTCTGGTGCTTAGCCGGGTCAAACTCCCACATATTGAATGACCGTCTTTGACACGGGAGGATCCAGCAGAAGAGCATGACCTGGACCATGTTGACAAGCTTGATTTTCTTGCTATCATGTTTTTAACACAGTTCTGGAGTCCGGTTAGCTCCATCGATGAACCCCAGGATAGGCCCTTCTCTTTCCAGGAGGTGAGCCGCATGGGGATGCCGAATCGAAATTCGGGGGCCGCCACCCAGTTGGTGTCACGTGGCTCGGTGATGTAGAACCACCCCGATTGCCACCCCTTCACGGTCTCCACATGGGAGCCTTCGAGCCAGGTGACGTTGGGCTTTTTGCCCACCATGGCTCCTCCCCACTCCGCTTGCTGTCCGACCACCACCTTCGGTTTAACATTGAAGGTCTTCAGCCACAGGCCGAAGTGGGGTTTGATGCAGAGGAAGGCCTCGCACACGACGATAAACGCCGAGATGTTGAGGATGAAATTGGGGGCCAGATCGTGGAAATCCAGCCCATAGTAGAACATGAGCCCGCGGACAAATGGGTGGAGGGGAAATCCCAGCCCGTGAACAAAATGGGTAAGGAATACAACCCTTTCGTGGGGTTCGGGGTAGGGACGATCTGCCCCGCTTCTGGGAGCCGGTGCGCGATATCTGCGGCCAGGTATCCGGCTTCCCGGAGCTTCGTAATGTTCTCCTCCGTAACGGAGGAGACCATCCACTTGCCTCCCGCTCCGGACATGTTTGGAGTGGTTTTACGGAGAAAATGCGAACTTGGGAGCTGGAGCTCGAGTGCGCGAGAATGTATGGGCAAGGAAGAAGAAGGCGTGGGTGAAAAGGAGGAGTCCTTCTCCCTTTATAAGGGCGGAAGAAACTGTGCGCCTCCCCACCTTCCTGGTAAACTCGCTTATTCCCCAAGCGCCGTGATTGATGGTGTCGTTGGGTTACCCAGACGCGTATTGATGAGAATCCCGTGATAAGGGGACACGATCTCTACTTCAACAAGACGTGCCAAGAAAACCGCCTCGCAATATGTGCAGTGGCTGGTTGAGAAAAACGGTTCGAATAATGACCGGGCCATGGCATGATGTCACGTTATGAAAAGTTGTCAGCATATTAGATTTGTGGAAATATTATACTCTCTTTGGTGCTGTGTGGAATTTGTTTTGCAGAGCCGGTCACTATCCTTGTGTTCGAAATCTTCTATGGAGTATTTGGAGGAAGAACCCGTCTTGCAATGCGGAAGACAATCTGTGCGCCAGACTCATCGTCATTGAAGCCTGGTTCAGGGGCTACTGAGGGTGTCCTGGATTAGGGGGTCCTCGGACAGCCGGACTATATACTTTGGCCGGTCTGTTGGACTATGAAGATACAAGATTGAATACTTCGTCCCGTGTCCGGGTGGGACTCTCCTTTGCGTGGAAGGAAAGCTTGGCAATTCAGATATGTAGATCTCCTCCCTTGTAACCGACTCTGTGTAACCCTAGCCCCCTTCGATGTCTATATAAACCGGAGGGTTTAGTCCGTAGGACAACAACAATCATAATCATAGGCTAGCTTCTAGGGTTTAGCCTCTATGATCTCGTGGTAGATCAACTCTTGTAATACTCATAACATCAAGATCAATCAAGCAGGAAGTAGGGTATTACCTCCATCGAGAGGGCCCAAACCTGGGTAAACATTGTGTCCCCCGCCTCCTGTTACCATCCGCCTTAGATGCACAGTTCGGGACCCCCTACCTGAGATCCGCCGGTTTTGACACCGACACCAGCCCCGGTTTAGCTAACCACTCCGGATGAAAAACCTCAACAATAAACGCAGCCGCCAGAAGCCGGGATACCTCTGCTCCAATAGCTTTTCGCCTCTCCTTATTAAACCGGCGAAGAAACTGCCTAACCGGTTAAAATTTTGGATCAATATTAAGAGTGTGCTCAGGGAGTTCCCTCGGTACACATGGCATGTCAGCAGGCTTCCATGCAAAAATTTCTCGGTTCTCATGGATGAAATCGATGAGCGCGCCTTCCTATTTTGGATATAGATTGGCATTGATTGTGAACTGCCTTGGATGAGTCGCCGGGAACAAAATCAACCATCTCGGTATCATCTACAGATTTAAACTTCAAAATCGGGTCGTGCTCTGTTGTGGGATTCTTCAGGGATGTCATATCTGCTGGGTCAACATTGTCCTTATAGAACTTTAATTCTTCTGTCGCACAAACTGACTCGGCATAAGCTGCATCACCCTCTTCACACTCCAAAGCTATCTTCCGGCTTCCATGTACTATGATGGTCCCCTTGTGACCCAGCATCTTGAGCTGTAGATAAACATAGCAGGGCCTGGCCATGAACTTAGCATAAGCCGGCCGTCCAAACAAAGTATGATATGAGCTTTTGATTTTCACCACTTCAAAGGTCAATGTCTCCGACCTGGAGTCATGATCATCTCCAAAAGCAACCTCCAGAGCTATCTTACCCACTGGATATGTCGACTTACCAGGCACCACACCATGAAAAATGGTGTTTGATGGCTTAAGATTTTTGCCTGTCAACCCCATGCGACGAAAGGTCTCATAATAGAGAATATTAATGCTGCTTCCTCCATCCATGAGTACCTTGGTGAACTTATACCCTCCTACCTGAGGAGCCACCACCAATGCTAATTCACTCGGATTATCAACTCGGGGTGGATGATCCTCCCGGCTCCACACAATGGACTGCTCAGACCAACGCAAATAACGAGGAACCACCGGCTCAACAGCGTTGACTGCCCTCTTATGAAGCTTCTAGTCACGTTTACATAAGCTAGTGGTAAATACATGATATTGCCCACCATTCAACTATTTTGGGTTGCTCTGATAGCCAGACTGCTGCTGCTGACCCTCCTGATTACTTTGCTGGTTGTAACCACCCTGACTGCCATGATTATTCTGATTTCCTTGAAACCCGGAATTAGAGCCGCCACCGCCGTGACCCGGACCGTAAGAGCCGCCAGGACCGCCACCAGGCTCGTGACTGTTATGAAAGAAGTTTAAATTCTTGAACTCCCTCATGATGTTACAATCTTTCCATAGGTGCCAAGACGGCCTTTCTTTCGTACCATGTTGTGGGCAGGGCTCATTCAACATTCACTCAAGATTGACACTAGACCCGCCGGCTCTTGGCGGCGGTCTGCCCTTACGACGCTGTCCATTATCCGGTGCATTGTGTTAGCCACAAAGTCGAAACTATTATCAGCCTTGCACTTACCGTTGCTTCTCGGGTTATACTGCTGACCTTTGACGTTGCCGCTCGTCTTTCCCTTCCCTGCCTTTTCGTCATTAAACTCGGGATCTTTAGTACTATCAGAGTCAGCGTATTTAACCAAGGCCGCCATGAGAGTTCCCATGTCATTGCAGTGACGCTTGAGCTGCCCTAATTTCTGTTTCAGAGGCAGAAAACGGCAATTGTTCTCCAACATCAACACCGCTGAATCGGCGTTAATATGATCTGATGAATGTAAGATCATCGAGACCCGGCGCACCCAATGGGTTGTTGATTCGCCTTCCTCTTGGACACAGGAGGCCAGATCCACAATGGACATGGGCTTTTTACATGTATCCTTAAAGTTCTGGATGACCCAATGACCCAATGACCCAATAACTTAGCCCATGACCCAATGGAATTAGCTGGGAGCCCCTTTAACCAAGTACGGGTCGTTCCTTCTAGCATTAAAGGGAAGTATTTAGCACAAGCTGCTTCACTGACATCCAACAACTCCATAGCCATCTCATAACTCTCAACCCATGCTTCAGGACTTAAATCAGCGGTGTAATTAGGCACCTTACGAGGCCCTTTGAAATACTTGGGCAGACGCTCATTCCACAGATCCGGTGCTAAACACGGTGCCCCCATGTTTCTAAAGGTCAGACCCGGCTCCACCGAGGTGGTTGGACGAACCAGAGTTGGTTGACGAGCCGCATACTGAGCCGCCAGCTCGGCCTCTCGTCAGGCTCTTCCTTGATCTACCACATTCTGAGCATTAGCACCACCACTCGCCGGGTCATTACCACGTGGTGGGTTATGATTCCGTCCACTGCTTGACACTGCCGGCTCATCTAGATGTCTGCTGTAGCTCTGGCTCGGGCGAGGTGTGGAATGAATCCTGTCACGGCTGTAAGAGTATGCCTGCTGCTGCACCAATGCTGTCTGAAGAAACTCTCTAGCCCTCCGTGTCTCAACCGCTGCTAGCGAGTCACCTTCCACAGGGATAGCCGCCAGCCGGGACGCCGCAGCTACCATGTTATCCAAAGAGATGGAGTAATGACCCGGTGGCATCGACATGTGATGTGGCGAGTTATTGTTCTGCCGAGGCGGATCCATTACACGTGGCTGAGCCGGCGTTCTTGTCCTAGGCGCTCCGGCCCTGTTTATGGCTGTCGGGTTACTGGTCCCTGCCCCTGGCGTATTGAAAAGATTCCTTGCTTCAATAGTCACCGGCAGAAGGCTCTGATGCCTTCTCCTCATCACTTCATTCGAGGCATTCTGATCTAACATGAGCCGGTAAGATTCTACTTGGACTCGATGTGCCTGTGCATCCAAAGCAGCCCGCTCCTCAGCCATCCTAGTATTTTCAACGTCCAGCACCTCCCTGGCATGTGCTATATCATCACGCACCTTTGTAATCGCCGCATTATGTTGATCTTGATCCGCCGGGTTAACAGCTGTCGTAATCAATGCAGTCAGCTTGTCCAATAAGTCAGTTAAAACTTGATCCGACGGGTGCTCATGGCCTCCTGCCCCGGCAGCCGCCGCCGCTCCTGACCCGGAAACCAGCTCCGCCGCCGTTGATGAGTGCTGCACAGGCTGTGTACCGGCCATGAAGACCGTGACCCGGTTTGGCGGCTCACAGGGGTCCGGAATACTGTTGCCATCGGAACAGCCCCCAAGCTGGCCATCTTGCAACTGGTACAAGGATTCTGTCTCACCAATGGATGACCCACCATCGGAATAGACGACGGTCTCGACACCAGATGTTGATCTGTCCTCGGATCCCTCTCCATGGATGAACCCCACAAAGGCACGTTTCATGGCCAGCCGAATCCGGGCGGGTCTTGCCCGCTGAGCCATCTCGACGATGTCGGTGCAGATGTTCGGCTCAGGGCCCGGTTCGCCGATCTTCCCGATGAAAACGTGAATTTCGCCGAAGGGGACCCGGTACCCGTACTCTATTGAGCTAGCTTCAGGGCCCCAGCCTACATCATCGATGTAGAGCCTGCCGCAGCGACTCTTGGTCATCCGGCCCACGGCGTATCCCTTGATCCCTTTGAAGTTTCCCTTCAAGAACTCGAAACCATCTTGTGATAGCCCCACGGTGGGTGCCAACTGTCATGGAAATATCACGTCAGATGTCCTAGAGAGAGGACTTAGTCGTGGAGCCATCGCTTGAGGTTAGCTTAAAGGGGTTAATCATGACAAAGGACACGGGGAGTTTATACTGGTTCGGCCCCTTACGATGAAGGTAAAAGCCTAATCCAGTTGTATGTGGAATTGCTAGGGTTTCGATGAGCGGGGAGCAGATACGCTTGACCGGCTCTCGAATCTATTTTTTCCTATCCTAAGCCGCCGCCCGGTCGTCCCCTTATATATATGGGTTGACACCCTGCGGCCTACAGAGTCCCCGCCGGCTCATATAACGTGTCCGGATTAGCGATGTATCTTACATGCCTTACATTACAAGCTTTACATACATGGCGGTTTATGCTTATGGGCTTTAAGCTGCCTTCGGGTCTGGTCCCGCTTCTAAGCTTATCTATCCACCGTCATGTGGTCTTGGGCTTCATAATGATGAGTCTTCATGGGGATGACCCGGCCCTTCCTGGGCGGGTCATGCCTAATAATTATATCCCCAACAGATGAGGACTCCTCCTCTGAATCCATCTCCTCGCCGACAAACGCACGAGCCTTGCTGGATGAGCTCTTCTTGTGTGATGAAGACTTCGACGAAGACTTGTAAGAAGACTTTGAGGATTTCTTCTTCTTCTTGTCATCAGAATCATATTCCTTGCTCTTCTTCTTCTTCTTGGTCTCATTGTCCCACTTTTGGACACTCAGAGATGTAGTGACCAGGTTTCTTGCACTTGTGGCATGTTCTCTTCTTGTAGTCACGAGAGGAAGCTTCATCGTTTCTTGAGTTGGATCTTGTAGACTTTCTAAAGTCTTTCTTCTTGGTGAACCTCTGGAACTTCTTCACAAGCATAGCAAGCTCCTTTCCAATGTCTTCAGGATCCTCAGAACTATAGTCAGATTCTTCTTCAGATGAGGAAACAACCTTTGCCTTCAAAGCGCGAGTTTGGCCATAGTTGGGACCCTAGATATCTCTTTTCTCAGATAGCTGGAACTCATGTGTGTTGAGCCTCTCAAGTATGTCATATGGATCGAGAGTCTTGAAGTTAGGGCATTCTTGAATCATCAAGACCAGGGTGTCGAATGAGCTATCAAGTGATCTCAGAAGCGTCTTGACGATTTCATGCTTGGTGTCTCAGTGGTGCCAAGTGCGCGAAGCTCATTTGTGATATCAGTGAGGCAATCAAATGTGAGCTGGACATTCTCATTGTCATTTCTCTTGAAGAGGTTGAAGAGGTTGCGAAGAACACTAATCCTTGAGTCTCTCTAGGTTGAGACACCTTCGTTGACCTTGGAGAGCCAGTCCCAGACTAGCTTTGCAGTTTCCAGTGCACTCACATGGCCATATTGTCCTTTGGTTAGGTGACCACACATGATGTTCTTGGCGGTTGAGTCCAGTTGAATGAACCTCCTAACATCAGCAGCTGTGATACCTTCACCGACCTTGGGAATGCCATTCTTGACGACATACCAGAGGTCGACTGGCTTCAAGATGCATACGCATCTTATTCTTCCAGTAGGGGTAATCAGTGCCATCGAAGACAGGGCACGTAGCGGAGACCTTGATTATCCCTGCAGTCGACATGGCTAAAACTCCAGGTGGTTAAACCGAATCACATAGAACAAGGGAGCACCTCGCTCTGATACCAATTGAAAGTGCTAGTTATCGACTAGCAGGGGAGTGAATAGGCAATTTTTATGGAAGTCTTCAAAACACAGGGGCTTTGAAGACAAACAGTAGAAATGATCCTTTTGATATGCAGCGGAAGGTAGACTACACTAGACAGGCCATAGTCAAGTAAGCAATGAAGTGAAAGCATGAAGACTATTAGCAGCTAGGTAGTAAGGATAAGGATGGAAGAGAGTGTGAAGCCAAACAGTAAATAGTCTTCACTCAGTGAAGTCAATCAGATCATTCAGGCAAGCAATGCCTTCACGAAGACAAACTGTAAAGTAAAGGGAAGTGCAGGATAGAACCAATAGCTTGGTGAAGACAAGGATTTGGTAGACCAGTTCCAGTTGCTGTGACAACTGTACATCTAGTTAGGGAGGCTGAGATTTAAGTCAGAAGACCGCGTCTTCACCTTATTACCCTTGAGCCAAGGACACACAGTCCTCGCCCAACCAATCTAGTAAGTATTCAAGGTAGACTTCCAAACCTTCAAAGACTTTGTTCACCGGCGATCCACAATGACTCTTGGACGCTTAGAACGCGACGCCTAATCGGCTGGAGGATTCACAGTCCTCAAGTGTAAGAAGTCTTCAGATCACTCGGACAGAAAGACTTCAGTGATACCTAACACTCTTTGGCTCTACGTGTATAGGGCTTTGTCCTCACAAGGATCTCTTTCTGAAATGCTTCGGAGGTGGGTTGCTCTCAAACGACAAAAGCCGTGCACTAACTCTGAGCAGCCACCAATTTATGGTGTAAGGGGTGGGCTATTTATAGTCAGGAGGCAACCCGACCTGATTTGTCCGAAATGACCCTGGGTCACTAAGGAACTGACACATGTCCAATGGTAAGATTTCAAACAAACGCGACAACTTGACACGGGCTACAAGTAAAGCTAACTCATTCAGCTCTAGATAAGATTTACTCTCATTGTCTTCGCTCGAAGACATAGGATTTGGTTGAGCATCACATCAGTCACTCTGACTTTGTTCACTTGGACCCCACTTAACAGTACGGTGGTTCCTATGACTCAACAAGGAAGAAAAGGAAACTACGAAACAACTATGTCTTCTCATTCCATAGTCTTCATGTGAATGTCTTCTCGTGTCATAATCTTCATTGTGAATATCTTCACAGTCCACCATTGTCTTCAATGTCTTCACGTATTTTTAGGGGTCATCTCTGGTAGGTAAACCAAATCAATATGGGACTACTACCTATGTTATCCTGCAATTCTCACAAACACATTAGGCCCTCAACCAAGTTTGTCGTCAATACTCCAAAACCAACTGAGGGTGCACTAGATGCACTTACAACAACAACATAGACATGCAAAATACTATCAGGTACTAAGTTCATAATAAATTAAAGTCCAATTAATCATATTACTTAAGAACTCCCACTTATATAGACATCCCTCTAGTCATCTAAATGATCACGTGATCCACATCAACTAAACCATGTCCGATCATCACGTGAGATGGAGTATCTTTCAATGGTGAACATCACTATGTTGATCATATCTACTATACGATTCACGCTCGACCTTTCGGTCTCAGTGTTCTGAGGCCATATCTGTATATGCTAGATTCGTCAAGTTTAACCCGAGTATTCTGCGTGTGCAAAACTGGCTTGCACCCATTGTATGTGAACATAGAGCTTATCACAACCGATCATCACGTGGTGTCTCGGGGCGACCAAATATAGCAACTGTGCATACTTAGGGAGAACACTTATACCTTGAAATTTAGTGAGAGATCATCTTATAATGCTACCGCCGTACTAAGCAAAATAAGATGCATAGAGGATAAACATCACATGCAATCAAAATAACTGATATGATATGGCCATCATCATTTTGTGCCTTTGATCTCCATCTCCAAAGCACCGTTATGATCACCATCGTCATTGGCTTGACACCTTGATCTCCATCGTAGCATCGTTGTCGTCTCGCCAATTATTGCTTCTACGACTATCGCTACCGCTTAGTGATAAAGTAAAGCAATTACATGGCCATTTGTGACGCCCCCGATTCAATCGTACACTAATCATACACGCAAACGTGTACGATCAAGATCAGGGACTCACGGGAAGATATCACAACACAACTCTGCAAATAAAATAAGTCATACAAGCATCATAATACAAGCCAGGGGCCTCGAGGGCTCGAATACAAGTGCTCGATCATAGATGAGTCAGCGGAAGCAACAATATCTGAGTACAGGCATAGGTTAAACAAGTTGCCATAAGATGGCTAGCACAAACTGGGATACAGATCGAAAGAGGTGCAGACCTCCTGCCTGGGATCCTCCTAACTACTCTTGGTCGACGTCAGCGGCCTGCACGTAGTAGTAGGCACCTCCAGTGTAGTAGGAATCATCGTCGACGGTGGCGTCTGGCTCCTGGACTCCAGCATCTGGTTGCGACAACCAGAAAGAAAAGAAAGGGGGAAAAAGGGGGAGAAAGCAACCGTGAGTACTCATCCAAAGTACTCGCAAGCAAGGAGCTACACTACATATGCATGGGTATATGTGTAAAGGGCCATATCAGTGGACTGAACTGCAGAATGCCAGAATAAGACGGGATAGCTAGTCCTATCGAAGACTACGCTTCTGGCAGCCTCCGTCTTGCAGCATGTAGAAGAGAGTAGACTAAAGTCCTCCAAGTAGCATCTCCAAGTAGCATCTCCAAGTAGCATCTCCAAGTAGCATCACAGTAGCATAATCCTACCCGGCGATCCTCCCCTCGTCGCCCTGTGGAAAAGCGATCACCGGGTTGTCTGTGGAACTTGGAAGGGTGTGTTTTATTAAGTATCCGGTTCTAGTTGTCATAAGGTCAAGGTACAACTCCAAGTCGTCCTGTTACCGAAGATCACGGCTATTCGAATAGATTAACTTCCCTGCAGGGGTGCACCAACTTACCCAACACGCTTGATCCCATTTGGCCGGACACACTTTCTCGGGTCATGCCCGGCCGCGAAAGATCAACACGTCGCAGCCCCACCTAGGCTCAACAGAGAGGCCAGCACGCCGGTCTAAACCTAAGCGCACAGGGGTCTGGGCCCATCGCCCATAGCACACCTGCACGTTGCGTACGCGGCCGAAAGCAGAACTAGCCCCCTTAATACAAGAGCGGGCTTACGTTCCAATCCGGCGCGCGCCACTTAGTCGCTGGCGTCACGAAGTGCTTCAGCTGATACCACGACGTCGGGATACCCATAACTACTCCCGCGTAGATGGTTAGTGCGTATAGGCTCGTAGCCAACTCAGATCAAATACCAAGATCTCGTTAAGCGTGTTAAGTATCCGCGAACGCCGACCAGGGCCAGGCCCACCTGTCTCCTAGGTGGTCTCAACCTGCCCTGCCGCTCCGCCACAAAGTAACAGTCGGGGGCCGTCGGGAACCCAGGCCCACCTCTACCGGGATGGAGCCACCTGCCCCTTCAGCCCCCATCTCCGAACAGTATCACAGGTAATGTAACTGTGTAAAGTATATCGTATATGCCCGTGATCACCTCCCGAAGTGATCACGGCCCAGTAATATAGCATGGCAGACGGACAAGAGTGTAGGGCCACTGATGGAACACTAGCATCCTATACTAAGCAGTAGGATAGCAGGTAATGGTAACAACAGTAGTAGCAAGGACAGGCTATGCATCAGGATAGGAATAACGGAAAGCAGTAACATGCTACACTACTCTAATGCAAGCAGTATAGAGAAAAGAGTAGGCGATATCTGGTGATCAAAGGGGGGGCTTGCCTGGTTGCTCTGGCAAGAGAGAGGGGTCGTCGGTGACGTAGTCGACCACAGGGGCATCAGCATCGGTCTCGGAGTCTACCGGAAAGGAGTAACGGAGGGGGAACACAATAAATAACGAAGCAATCAAATGTAACACAAAGCAAGGCGCGGCAATACGTTGTGCTAGGGGTGACCTAACGTAGGGATGGGCGATACCGGTGAAGGGGGAAACATCCGGGAAAATATCCCTGGTGTTTCATGTTTTCGGGCAGAGGAGCCGGAGGGGGAAAGTTGCGAGTTTGATATGTTAGGGGTGCATGGCGGACGAACAGACTGCGTATCCGGATTCGTCTCGTCGTTCTGAGCAACTTTCATATAGAAAGTATTTTCATCTGAGCTACGGTTTATTTTATATGATTTTCTAAAGTTTTAATCATTTTAGATTTTATTTAATTATTTAATTCTAACATTATCCAGAATAGTGCATGCTGACGCAAGCATGACATCAGAGTGATGTCAGCGGGTCAACTGGTCGGTTGACCAGTCAAACCAGACAGGTGGGTCCATCGGGACCCACATGTCATTGTCAGGGGCACTAACAGGGGGTTTAGACTAACTAAATGGGTTAATTAGCAGGTGGGGCCCAACAGTCAGTGACTATTTAGTGAACTAAATTAATTAATGAACTAATTAGCATTTTATTTATTTACAAAAATGTTTTAAACAACACGGGCCCGCATGTCAGTGGCAGTAGCTGCCACATCAGCGCAGTTGACTTCGGTCAACGTGGCCAGTTGGGGCCCCAGGCCCACAGGCAGTGACCCAGGGGTGGGGCCCGCCTAACCACGTCGGCAAACGGCGCCCGAACGATGCCGGCGAGGGAAAACCCGGCGGCGGCGCACGGGAGGCCGCGGGATTTGGCTACAGGCCACGAAAATATACATGGGGGGTTGCGTTCGAACGGGGAGTCGATGCTGCGTCTACTAGGACCGGTGGCGTCGCCGGAGTTCGTCGAAGTTAACGGCGGCGAGCACCGAGGCGGATGCCGGAGCTCGGGCGTGGGCGGCTACGGCCAGGAGAGGCACAACCGGGGACAGGGACAGGTGCGTTGGTCCCCTGGAGACGTGCTGAGAACGACGACGCGGTCGGCCGCGAGCCACGCTTGCGGTGGCCGCGACGGAGAGCTTGACCGCGGCGGCGGGAGGGTGAGCGCGACGGGGGAGCGTGCTACGGGATGCGGTGAGCTAGGAGGGGAGGAGGAGGAGGTTCAGGGGCTCACGGCCGTTGCAGAGAGGGCCCGAGGAAGACTCGATGTGCTCGTGGCGGCGCGGATTCCGGCGATGGCGACGATGGAGCAGAGGAGGGAGACGAGGTCGCCGCGGTCGCTGCAGGGGCTCCGAGTTCCAGCCCGAGGTGGCAGGAGGCGTAGGGGACGACGGAGGGGCTGTTGAGCACGTCGACGGGGTGAGGGAGGGTCGGTGGCCGCGTCGACGGCGAGCAGCGACGACGAGCTCAAGCGACTGAGGTCGGGATCGAGCGTGAGGAGAGGGGAGAGGTGAGGTGGATCTGATGGGAGGGGGAGATCTGGCAGGGGCGAGTGGGGAGGCGAACCCGAGGAGGCGCGGGTGTGGCATCCTTATCCATCCGCCGTCGACGGCGAAGAGGTTCGACGGGGGCACGCCCCTGTT